>NC_142798.1:14965313-15135313 GCF_049724085.1 Artemia sp. Qi Xiang Cuo | reverse complement strand
ATCTTAGATTGGGTAAGTTTTGGTAGAACCTGGTCTTGCAGCTTCTTGGTTCTGAGTCGAGCTGAATAGCCTGTGCCTCATATTAAAAAAAAATTACAACATTGTAACTGACTGTAGGGGGGTTGGAGTGGGCTTAATTTTGTGACTTTACTTCTGGAAACTGTATCTCAAAGTTACTTTAATGGAATTCGTCGATTTTGATTCTGGATTTTCTAAATGGTGATTTCAGCTTCAACGATTTCAGGTTCAGTGATTTCAGCTTCAGCTTAAAGGAACGAGGTTGATTAAATAAAAATTGACACTATCCCTAAAAACACACTATATGAAGAAATGTGAAAATATGCTGTCAAGGCCATATCCAAGGGGGTTTGAAAACCCCTTCGACACTGAATTTTCTTCATTTTTCTTCGGATTTTTACAAAGTCCAAGGTTTTGTTGGTTTTTACTCATTGTTTGATTACGGATTTACAACAACAAAAGAGATAAACTCACGGGCTGACGCCTAGTTTCTGACTGAACCCTAGTCAGAGAGCATGACAGCGGAGAGGAATTGTTTTACACATTTCAAAACAAGGCTTTCTACTAACAGATGTTCTACCGTTTCCTCATTTCCACAAAATGCACATCTCGGATCTTCATTATAAAAACGGGCTCTGTATTTCTGAATTCCTGCATGACTTGACCTTAGTCTGAATATCACCCTGGCTTCAGATTTACTTAGCGGTCCATATATTTTTTTTCAAATTGCCTTTCTTTCTTTTGTATAACTAACATATTTGTTGAGAACGCACGGCTGTCCTCGAATGTCTTTATTCTCAATTTCTTTATCACTTCTCCAATTTGATTAACCATCCTGGGCATAATATCTACAAATGTTTGCCCATCTTCTGTGGATGCTTGTTTCACAACAGTATCAGCCATTTCATTTCCACTGATGTTTGCATATCCTGGTACACAATTCAATATGATGATTACTTCCTTTTTCAGTAGTTTCTGTAATTCCTCATGGCAAAAGATCTCTTCAGGAGCTACTTTATTTGCTAGATAAATATTCTTGATTGCCTCCAAACCACTTTTTGAATCCGAACAGATTCTATATTTTTCACCTGTGGGTCCCAAATCTATTATGTATCTCACTGCTTTGGCTATTGCAACTACTTCTGCTTGAAAAACTGTAGTTACATCACTTAATTTAATCAATTTAAATATATTCTTGGAGGGAATTACAAAAGCAGCCCCCACTCTATTATCCACTTTGGATGCATCTGTGAAGATATCCACAGTGTCAAGATATTGCATTTCTTTTGTCATCTTGAATGATTGATCATAATCTAGATTATCCCACTTTTCAAATTCAGTATTGCACTGGTATGGGATGGATTTCCACTGAGGGGTTATGAACATATTGGACACTCTCAACATTGATGTCAACTGACAATCCATTTGAAACTCTTCCATTATCTCCTTTGCCCTCACAATACCGAATAGTTTTTTCCATGAACACCACAACCTTCCCTCTTTTAGCATTCTTGATTTAATTGGATTCGACTGGTCAGATATCCATGTCTTCCGTAAAAACTTTAATGTTGCTATGTCTCTCCTGCTACTTAGCTTCTCAATTCCACTTTCTGATTCGAGAAAGCTCTGTGGAGTTGTCTTTCTTGCTCCAAAAGCTGTCCTTAAAACACTGTATTGAATAGTTTCCAGCTCCTCTAACAAGGACTTTGACGCTGCCATATAAATTATTCCTCCATATTCCAATTTCGCTCTTATGTATTTTATATAAAATTCCATCAAAAAGTCGGGCTTTGGGCCAAAATTTGCTCCACGTAACATTTTCTAATATTTAATCTTTTGGCACATGTTTTCTATAACTGTCTTATATGAGCCTTAAACGTCAGCTTTCTATCAATGGTAATTCCAAGCCATTTAAATTGATTCACGGTTTCAATTTGTTCCCCATTTAGAACAAGACAAAGAGCAGAGTACTTTTTTGTTCGCGTGATTACCATTGCTTTGGTTTTCTCGACCGAAAACTGCACACAATTTTCCATGGCCCACGTTTCCATTAATTTTATTTTCTCCTGGGCCACTCGTTGCCCCTCCTCAACACTATCACACACTATCCACATTGCAGTATCATCAGCAAAAATCCCAGCTCTCTCCTCTCCTGTATCCAGTGGTATATCAAATTTACATATATTTTAAAAATCTGGCCCCAATGAGGAGCCTTGTGGTACGCCACATTTTCTCAGGACTTTTCTGTCCGAATATGCTTTACCCGCTTTTGCTGTCACTTCTTGTTCACGTAAATAATCATAAAGAAATCTTAATAAACGTCCTCTAACTTTTGCTGCTATCACTCCTTCTTGTATATGTTGATGAACCACACTATCAAGAGCACTACTCACATCAAAGAAAACTGCTAAACAGATTTTTCTATTTTCCAAACAATATACTTCATAATTTACAAATATTTGCAACACTTCTCTAGTAGATGTGTTCTTTCTAAACCCACATTGAACATCTTTCAAAATGTTTGTTCTTTACACTTTCCATGTAAGCCTCTCCTTAACCATTCTTTCATAAACTTTTCCTAACACAGGTAGCAGAGTAATCATCCTTAAGTTTTCCATTTTTGAATTATCTTTGCCTTGTTTAAGAATCATAGTAACTACCCCATCCTTCCATATTTTTGGAAATTTTCCGTCTTCCCAGGCTTTGTTAATAATTTCTAACAATGTTTTTATCCATTTGTCACTTAAATGTTTGACATACTGTGGGTAAATCATGTCTAAACCTGGTGCTGTTAATGGTAACTTTCGAATCACATTCTTTGACTTCTCTACCGTAAAATACATGTTATAATCCATATCATTTTCTATATTAGAGAGTCTTATTACCTTAGAAAATGTAAGTTTTTCATCATCCTTAAAATCGTCTGGTCTTCCAATCACTGACTCTACAAAATCTACTGCTTTATTCGCTTTTTCTTGTTCTTCCACTAAATCCTCTCCATTAACAGTCAAGGGTGGGTTACCATTATCATCTGTCTTCCCTGTAATCAGTTTTTTCACTGTTTTGTACACTCTACTTGCAGGCTGTCTAAAATATAACTTCTCCACGAATTCTTGATACGAAATTTTCTTTGCTTCCACTGTTTGGCGCCTAAAGACTGCATATCTTCTTTGACACATTAAAAAATTTTCAACGTTTGGAAGCTGATTGTACCTTCTTCTTGCCTATATTAGTTGTTTCTTTGCTACTGTACATTCATTGTTTCACCAAACACTCAGTTTGTGGTGAATAGGACCTCTTTTACTTTTTGGAGCAAGTTCTTGTGCTATTTCTAAGAGTGAGTTTTGAAATACATCTATCTTTCCATCGACATCTTCACAACCATTCACCTGTGACTGAACGTCTGTTTCTTGTAATTTATTTGTAAAATCTTCCCAGTTAATCTTCTTTAAATTCACTTTGCTAGTTTCTCCATGATTTTTGCATGCACTATTATCTTGAGACATCTCTACCATAATGGGAAAATTATCACTATATAGGGTGGATTCCCTGTCACTTGTTACTGATACTTTTGGTGCCAATGAAGCTGATCCTATGGCCAAGTCGATGGTCACTGATCTTCCTGTTCTGCTATTGATTCTAGTTGGTAAATCCTTTGGAGTAAACAGGCATATATCTGAGTTTTTCATTAAAAATTCAAAGATTGTTCTCCCATTTCTATTATCACTTCCGCATCCACACCAAAGACCATTGTGTGCATTTAAATCACCTATAATCATTAGTTTCTCCCCTCCAGGCAATATTTCTATAATTTTTTCTAGACCTCGATCACTTAAAAGTAAATTACCGTCTGGGATATAAATATTGAATATATTCAGCTTTACTTTGTTTTTAAGATGTATTTTGCATCCAACAACTTCCATTTGATAATCCTCCTGTAATGACAAATAAATTGGGATATAGTTGATTTCCTTGTTAATACCAATAATCACTCCACCTCTCTCTTTATTCCATCTATCTAATCTCACTATATTATAGTCTCTGAATGATGGATTTATATATGGTTTCAAATAAGTCTCTTGAATGCAAAACACGTCAATATTATTCTTAATGCAATAGTCTAGTACTAAATCCTTATTCAGTTTAACTAATGATCTTGCATTCCAAGACATAATTTTTATGTATGATTTAACAGTCATTTATTTACACACTGATTCAAAATAAGGCTGCTGTTCATTTGCATGATTCCCAAACTTTCAATAAAATTACAGAGTTTATCCACTTTTTCCCTGATAGGCAAGTTCTCTGCTTAATATTTCTGGTGATAACACTAGACCAATCACAATCTTGTTTATAATATTACTCACTATTCTTTGCTGCATCTGACCAGTTTCTTTATCCCTAAGGGGCACGTTGATTTTTGCTTGTTCTTTATATGCCTGTTTGTTAGTCACTTCAGCATATGACCTGTAAACTATTTCAGCTCTTCTAAAACTCATTTGATGTCTTTCAGCAACTTTTAAAATCTCGGTATTCCTTTGTCTGACACTACATTGCATTGAAGTTGATGGGTGGTTACCATAGCAATTGATGCATTTATATAAAGATGTTTTATTTTGTAGATTGTTGTTCTTCATTTGACACAGTCCAGATGTATGCTTGCCAGCACATCGTAGGCAAATTTCTTTTTTTTGCTGGGCAATATTTCTTTACATGTCCATATCTTTGGCACTTATGACATTGTAGTAATTGTCTCTTATATTCATGTACAATCCGTCTCCTCCCCCCCCATCCAGACAACAGGAGGAAGGAAATTATTTTCAAATGTTAGCAATATTGCAAGACTGTCTTCCATTTTTCTAGTCTCTCTATTAAATCTTTTTTGTCTTTTGGCCCCAATTATTGCAAGTGGGCTATCTAAACTATCTAAAATATAATCCTCTGAAACTTCAAGGGGTACTCCCTTTATTATCCCTCTTACTGTCTCACCTTTTCTCTTGGCCTCTATTGCCAAGCCACACATTTGACTTTGCTTCAAAATTTTCTCAGCTGCTATGTCGTTTTTCACAAAAATAAAGATTTTACTTCTTTCAGCCAAAACTTCGAACTCAAACTTGTTTTCTTTTAATAGTTCTTTCATGCACTTTGAGAGTCTGAAATCTTCTGGGAATCTTTTTGATTCCTCTTCCTCCTTTACTTCAATTATTTGAAAAAAAACTACGTTTTCTAAAGAGTTAAAGAGGCTGAGTCAAAAGTTCGAACCTTAAAACGGACAGGGATTAGGAGATACATTTGAGGGGCTGCCACCCCCCAAACCTCCCGCTTTCGCGGCCTTTAAATAATAAAAAGTTTTTTAAACTGAAAGTAAGGAGCGACATTAAAACTTAAAACGAACAGAAATTATTCCGTAGATGAAAGGGGCTGTGCCCTCCTCAACGCCTCACTCTTTACGCTAAAATTTTTATCGTTTAAAAAAAGAGTTGTGGGAAAGTCAAACTTTAGCGTAAAGAGCGAGGCGTTGTGGAGGCCACAGCCCCTTTCATATACGGAATAATTTCTGTTCGTTTTAAGTTTTAATGTCGCTCCTTACTTTCAGTTTAAAATTTCTTTTATTTATTTAAAGGCTGCGAAAGCGGAGGGTTTGGGAGGCGGCAGCCCCCCAACTTTACCTCCTAATCCCTGTACGTTTTAAGGTTCGAACTTTTGACTCAGCCTCTTTAACTCTTTAGAAAACGTAGTTTTTTTTCAAATAATTTCTGTACCTTTTTGTACAGTTTATTACTTATTATTGCTTGACTAACTGTTAGCTGATCGTGTCAGGAGTTAAAGTTCAATATAAACTCAACGCCTCGCTCTTTACGCTAAAGTTTTTATATTTTAAAAAAAAGAGTTGTGAGAAAGTAAAACTTTAGCGTAAAGAGCAAGGCGTTGAGGAGGGCACAGCCCCTTTCATATACAGAAGCGGGGGTTTGGGGGCGGCAGCCCCCAACTGCACCTCCTAATCCCTGTACGTTTTAAGGTTCGAACTTGTGACTCCGCCTCTTTAACAGCCCCCCAACTGTGCCTCCTAATCCCTGTACGTTTTAAGGTTCGACCTTGTAACTCAGCCTGTTTAACTCTTTAAAAAACGTAGTTTTTTTTCAAATAATTTAAAAAAGAAACTTTTTAAACTTTTAGAGTTTCTTTTTTAAACTTTAAATTAAGTATATCAAAATTTCCTCTGACGGGGAATCGAACCCGGGTCTTCCGCCTGACAGTCAGGAGTAACGACCGCTATACCAAAGGGACACAATTGTTCTTGTATTTTTAGTATGTGGAATGTATTTTTGACGCAAGTAAATCCCCACAACAGTTGATATTTGTTTTTTGGAAAACAGGGAAGAAAGGATTGGATGGGTAAGAAATTTTAAGAATAGGATTTCGGACCCAAGGAAAGTTAATTGTCGAGTTTCGAGCATACTCAGGCAACGGAAGAGGGGGGCTAGGGGATGAAAAAGTAACATTAGCCCTGCGAGTAAAATAAATTTTTTTGTAAATATAAATTTGGGGGATAGTTTTGTCGATATGGAAATATCAAAAGACCCTAACAGGTTGAATTCCGCTTCAAATGAGTCCTCATTCACCCGGATCCGTTGCCAACTGTGGCCTGTAGGCGTGGCTGATAAAAAAAAAAGAGAAATGAACTTTAAGTGGCTATATTTGGTTTTTGGAAAACAGGGAAGGAGTGATCGCATTGAGCTGAAATTTAGAACGTAAGCTTCCGAGCCCTAGGAAAGCTTAACCTCTAAATTTCAGCCCAATCGGACAAAGCTAAAGGGGGGCTGTGTTTGGAGGGTTGAAACTTCCGGCCCAGTTTTACCCATGAAGATAAAGTCGGAGGGGGGTGAAATTTTGCACGTTTCTTAGTTGGAGCTTGGGCTACAAAATGCGATCACCGCTGTCTCTCTGCGACCGCTAGGACCGGAAATCGCTTAACATTGTGGTGGGTCGCCTCTTTATAGAGGCACAAGTGTGCCTCCTTGATGACCATTCCGATCTTGAAAAGCTCTTCTTCTGGGATTTCAAATTCTTTGTTGATATTTAATTTTGCTGACACCCACTGTCTCTGTTTTGACTCCATATTTATCCCTTTTCTTTCCATCTTTTGGTACCTGGGATGAGACTCCACTATTATTCACTGAATTATACTTTTTCGTTTGAGGTTGTTGACACTCCACATCTGTAGCTCTTCTTTTTGTAGCTGATTTGCCTATTTCAGTGTTCACACCTTCTGCAATATAGGGGTTAACACAATCGAACATGTCTATTTCCTGTTCATTATATGCTTCTCTGCTACTTGGTAAGGGTGGATACTCCTGATCAAGTAGTGGACTATATCTATTTTGCGTGGGTACCATTGGTACATAGGATGATACACTGGGTAAACACATGTTATTAGGGCTATTAGAGTGGATTGGTATAAACATTTGCCCATACTGGTTAACTACATGCATTGTTGTTATTCCTTGCATATTTTGGTAGCCATAGGGGATTTTGACCGGAGCCCCTGATGGCTCCATTATTGTCCACTTTCCTCTTCTTGCAACAAATATTCTTCAAGTCTTTCCAAATTGACAATATTGTATCTCCTTCCTTACTACAGCTCTAGTCTGTCCTTTTAAATTCTGTGGCGATTGAATTGGATAACTTTAAAATGTCTCAAATTCACAATCAGTAATATATTTTAATCTTTATGAAGCATCAATGTATAATCTAAGTTTTGCTAACTGTAAATAGATGGTGTTGCATGATCTACAATAAAATTTTTATGTGTATGCCTTTTTACTAGTACTACATTAATGAATGCTATAAAGTAATATAATTCACTGTCACTTATAAATTCCCTAGTTCTTCCTTAATGATAACACTAGTCGACGAATTTGTTGCTTTGGAAGTTGCTAAGGATACTCAACTTAAATCGTGCCCGTCCTTCAAGTTCGTCTTGTGGCCTTTTTCCTCGTAATCGCATGAATGTGCCTTCTGTATGCCTCGCGGCTAGATGAAGGAGTTTAGAGAAGGGAATAGGCGCACGTTATCTTTCCATCTCCTTAGGGGACGAGGGCAAGAATCGGGATTTTGCCTTGAAGATGATTTGAAAGCAACGGGACTGACTCATCTGTTGCACGTGATTAAGCCACTGATGTTACTAGAACCAGATCTTGGTGGGAATTGTTTGTTGGATTTTAAGGTACTCGAGGGGTCTGACATTTGAGATTATATTAAGCTTGGTGATTCCGGCGTTTTTGGCGGAGGTATTTAGTTTGAATTCGGCAAGTCAACACCGGTCATCCACTTTCAGCGTCAAAATTTCGCGAAAGTAGATTGCAATGGGGGTGATCAAGGTATCAAAAAGTCGTAACTTAAGCCTAAGAGACAAAACCGTGCTACACCATATGGGCATAAGAGCTTTGAGACTGGATCATATAAGGGCAGGCCGCCTATTTATATCTTTGAATGACTGTTGTCGCTGGTGAACAGACTACCAAGGTAGGGAAACTCATCGATCTGCTGAACAATTTCTCCGTTAAGTTTCAGCTCTGATTTAATTGCATTCTGTGGTTTTTATGAGGAGCACACAGTCTTTGTTTTGGATGCATTTATTATTCCAAAAGAGCTAGTCACTCCGAGGACGTCTTAAGCTAGGCTTGTAGATCACCGGGCGTTTCAGCCATTTCATCGTTGTCATCGGTATAGGCTAGCCTATCTATCTAAACAATCAAAATCCCCCTCTCCCCACCCCTCTATGTGTGGCCCATAAGTTGTTTCTACCAGCGATAGAACTGCTGTGAGGAAGAGGCTAAAAAGCTCTGGGGAGAGGAGGCATCTTTGAAGGCATTAATCATGGGATGGTTTCTAAATTTAGAGTACATATTTTTGATAAGGTCGATTAGGATTCGTGGTTGTTCTGTAATGGAGGAGTGTATGCCACTGGCAATTTCTCCAAATAAGGTCAAATCCTTGGTTAAAGTCAATGAAGAGTTGGTACAGGTTTAAACTGAATTCAAGATATTGTCAGAAATCTGGCGTGGCGTGAAAATTTGGTTAATGGTTGATGTCCCGGTGCGAAACATGGTTTTGTAGTCTTGGGTGACTGAGGACGATACAGCTCTGATCCGCTGGAGTATAATACGGGTGAGGATATACTCTGGGTTGTTAGGCTGATAGGACGGCAGTTGCTGCTTATCGTATTTGGTTCCTTTTTTTTTTAGCAGAACCACGTTGACCTCGTACCCTGAACTCCGGAAATGTTCTTCTTGACAGATCTTTTCCACTATCTTGTGGAAAAGACCTAGAAGTGGTTCACAGAGGAATCTCAGCAGTTCTGCTTGGAACCATCCGGGCCAAGGACCTTATTTGTCTTCAGGGGTCGGATGCCATCCCCCTTATTGGCTGTGTTACCTTAGGTAGCTTGTATAGGAGCCAAATGTTTCGCGACTTAGCCTTAAAGACAGATCTTTACCTCGCGATATGGGCATAAGGACTTCGAAACCGGAACTCGCAATGGTGAGCCGCCTTTTTATACTTTTTGAGTGGCCGTTGTCGCTGGTGAGGAGACTGATAAGGTAAGGGAACTCGTCGACCCGCTGAACACTTTTTTCGTTTAGTTTCAAGCCTGGCTTGATTAAATTTCTTGGCTTTTGTGAGCAGTACACAACTTTCGTTTTAGATGCGTTTATTATTCCAAAGGGATAGTCGCTTCGCGGACGTCTTTAGCTGCGGCTTGGAGATCCTGACTCTGATAATTCTTAGAGCTAAGCAATCTTGGTTCTAAATAGGTTCTTTCATAAGATAGCCAAATAGCCCAAGATTTTCCAATTTCTTTCGCGAAAACGCTAAGATATGGCTAATTCACGGTCTTCAGTACTGGGCAAAGTTTTTTTTTTTTTTTTTTTGTTCCTGAATTCGCGGTGCTATCTACTTTAAAACAATAAGGTGTATGAAAAAAGTGGTTTTAGTCCTGTTTCGTGGGCTACAATGAAAGAAACTTTAAGGTGGCCAGTCCACATTTTATGGATGAAGGCTGACAGATTGCCAAAGATTGTGCTTTTTGACCACCTATCTGGGGCCAAACAAAAAAGGTCGTTTCAAAGGGTGGTGGAATTGGGTAGGGTAAAGATTAGAGCTTTGAATAGATGGGCAGAGAAAGACCATGTCTGGCAATGTGGAGCTGAGATGGCTTGGTTTTGTATTGAGTTTTTAGTAGTAGTGGCAGCATCATGTGTTTTTGGTGGAAAGTTCCGTCAGCATCGTCAGAGAAAGTTTAATTGATTCTTTTAGAAGCAATCAAAGTTCCATTTGGATAAAAGTTAAGTTTGTTTAAGAACCATTATTACTCAATTGTATCATGAATGACACCGTGGTGGGGTTTTTTTCGGTTTAATCTCTCAGTTTCTGCTCAAAAACCAAACAGTGAAATTTCTCAGTAGGTTTGTCCAGTCTACTCAGCAGAATGCTGACTTTATTTTGGCCAATGTTACAGGTCTTTTTGAGACTTTATTTTCTAGTAAGTGATTATCTAACTTTATCCACCTTTTTGTGGGTAGAAGCCCACTTATTACAGAGGACCAATGCAGAGTTGCTTTTCAATTTCAGAATCCTCATTAGTCGCAGGATGATGCAGGACTATGGATTGCCAAAGATTTGACTGTTTGACGATCCATCTAAAGCCAAACAGAAGAGGTCGTTCCAACTGGGGTAGATAGAGGTCATAAGAAAGGATTTAAAGGTCATTGTAACTTTATGGGAGGTGTTGAAGAGTGAAGTTTTCGAATTTTGAGCTGGAGGAAGAGCGTGCGCGGCTGTGTTAGGCTGCGTAGGAGCTGACTCTGTATATGAACCAATTCGTTACGGAAGCTTTCCGTGATTTCTTTGTTTATGTTTGTGTCAATTTTAGCTTCTGTGTTATTCATGCTGATTTGCATGTTTGCCATGACGTGGAAACTGATGTATGATGTGGAAACTTTACATGATGGACATGTAAAATATCAGTTTAACACATACAGCACTATCAGTGTTTTTGTCTAGCATATCATGCTTATGTTAAGATATTTATAAACAAAAGGGACGCAAATGATTCACAACAATAAGACAACTCATCCAACACAAAGCTGCAGATTGCAGCTTAGTCTATAGACCTACAGTGTATAAGATGTAGTCTTGAGCTTCTGGCTTGGGCGTTTATTTGGTTGCTTGGGAGGCAGAGTTGAAGAATTGCCACTGATTTGTAGATTTTCTTTTATTCTTTTAAGCGTGAAATTTGAAAATTTACATGTAACCGGTTTCTAGTATTCTCGTGGCACAATGATAAAATTAAACTTGGAACTTACAAGTAATATGAAGCTGATAATTTGAAATCATTTTCAGTTTCTTTGTGATCGGCACGTTTTTTAAATATAGATATGTAGATTTAACTCAACTTTCTTTATGCCAGGTAGAAAGATGGCCAGATGAAGAATCATAACTGTGTCTGACACCAGAATGTTTAATTTCATTTAACTTTCAGTGAATCACTTAGAAAAATGGGGGTGCACTTCTTGAGAACTTCAATTCTGTTAAAAAAATTATCAGCCTAGTCAAAAAAATTTTTTAGGATTCTGACAAACCTTGAGCCAACTATTGTGGTTGATGTCGCCCAGTCTTTTAAAAAAAAGTTTACTGCAGTGTTTCTCAGTAATTAGGAGGCCACGCTTTTCATATTCCCAATATTTTTTCTTTATTTGTTTGATATGATTTACCTGTTTTTGTGTTTTATAAGTACCAAGGAAATAAAAATAAAAGCAGTTTTCATCAACTACATCCATTTTACTTCTATTAATATCTAAAAACCACGATTTTATAAGATTTTCAAGCTGTTTTATTTCAGAATTATGAAGTTTTTACAGCAGTTTCGTGTTTTCATTCTTGTTCCTACGTTGAACCCAGAAAATTAACGAACAAAACAAATTAATGAAATTCCACGATGCTTTTATTCGTAAGATTTCAAACAACAATAATATGCTAATTCCAACTGACGACTACACCCTCCAAAGAAATTTACGCATTATTATGCTGTTTAGCACCATATATTCTTAGTTTGTTTTTTTATGATTTTTTATTTACGTCTTCGATTTTTGAATTTGACGTTTACTACTTACAAAAGGTATATAACGGTGTATCAAATTTTTTTTACATTGAAAATTGGATTCCTAATTTTTCCATTTTTGGAAAGATGTATATGGTCATGTAAGTCTCCGTTAAACCAATTCTAACATTCAGATATAATTCTTACTGTCCTTGGTACTTTAAATAATTTTTCCCTCACCCTAAGAAATAATGCAACTGCAAAAGTAATTCCCATGCCCTTCTTGCTAGAAACTTCGGCCTACCATCCCAAGAAAAACGATCAGATACTACTGCTATTCTGCACTACAGCGCCATGGTGCCTGAGAAGGACTCAGCTGCTAATCCCCATTCATCCCACTGTATTCATATTTTCTTTATATCTTTTTATCTCACATTTTGGACTGTAATTGAAGACATTCTGGACAACCATGATGCTCATTTTCATCAATTGACGCATTTTCTTAAGCTATTTCATAATTCTAGAATTAATTGTGGGTGAATTAATTTAATCTTCACTGCCCTTGGTACTTTAACGAATTGGCTTTATCTATCTTTATCTATTAATTTCTTTATAGATTAAGCTTTATCTATCTACCGAAATTTTTTTTTCTATTTTTTGACATTTTTCTTTCATTGGAAAACACCTTGAAAATTGGTTGAAAATAGCTGAAAAAAGACAACTTTGCTAATATTAAGCAAGTTTACATCATTCCTTAGCAAAAATTATAAGTAAAATCTTAATTCTTGTCCAGTGAATAGATCTATCAGAGAGTAATGAATGCGATGACCCAAATATCTTGTCCTTTCGGCCAAGTTTCAGCTGTAGGCTTTTCGAAAGTTCCACAGGTAACATAAATCTTTAATGAAATACTGATATCTTGCTTGTGGGGCCTTTGTTTCATAATCCTATAAGGGCCTTGTTAAATTACTATATTTTACATTTTTTTTTCACACATGTATATCTTAATTTGATAACTTACAAGGAGTAACAACATATGAAATATTTAGTGCACGCATTGCCAGAATTTGGTTTTCTAAGAGATATCCTGACATAAATCTTCCGTTCAGCTCCTTAACAAGTGTGGAAAATTTCGTTAAAAACAAAATGTTTTGAATTTTTACAAGCTAAATATCAAAAAGTTTAAGTGGTAGGAGTTATAGGGTATGTGTGCCCAATCCGCAATGATGCCCATGAATACACGCATGAGTGCTGGCAGGACAGAAGTCAGAAGTGTGCTTGTGTGTCCCACTATCTTGAATATTAATGAGTTCTTTAAGCTATAATCCATTGCACATAAGCGAGAAAGTTGTGAGTTTGTTTGATTCAATTATCTAATCTCTTATCTGATACAATTCTTTGAGTCATATTTTTTGTGTGTCACCATTTTCAGTGTCATATCAGCACACAGTCATAGGAGGAATGGACGTGGGGGTTGTCTATTATGAGATTGGGTTTCTTGTGTTGATAACCCCCCCCCCCT
Organism: Artemia sp. Qi Xiang Cuo; assembly: GCF_049724085.1. Taxonomy (NCBI): domain Eukaryota; kingdom Metazoa; phylum Arthropoda; class Branchiopoda; order Anostraca; family Artemiidae; genus Artemia; species Artemia sp. Qi Xiang Cuo. The sequence goes on along the minus strand of NC_142798.1, from coordinate 15,121,673 downwards.
CCTTTCTCTCTTCTCTCAGGGAGCATGGTCCTCTAAGATTACAAAGTTCATAAAAAGTATGCTTAAAAGAGATAAGCTTCCTGCAATGAGGATAAAAAGAGGAGTTCTTGTCCTCTCCCAAAAGAATAGCTGAAATGAGGCTCTTGATCAAAGTAACTTGGTTACGGCGGGCTTTATTTCACAAAAAATGAAAATATTTTTATTTATGAAAAATAAAAAATATTGCGCATGGAAACCAATGCATTAAACTCTTTTGACCTGCTCTTATTCAGCTTTGGCTTTAAATTTGTCTTTATTTTCGCAGAGTGTATTTTTCACAGAGGGGCTTGGGGTGGCACTATCGTCGAAATATTCGGATCAACGATTCCCGATTGAAAGAACTGAGGGAGAAGAAGCAGAAGATTTTGGAACACATTATGGAAACTGAGACCTATAAAGTAGCTAGAGAAATTTTGGAAGTTTTTGCACCTGAACAACTGAGCAAACATACGGTATATTTTATTTTATGCTTTCAAGTTTTGTAGCGCTCAGTCTGTAGCCATAGATTTAAATTGACTTAAAACGTCCTGTGAACTTAATATCCTCCAGGCTTGAAAGAGTCTACTGTTTATTTGAAATGTGAGAGCGGTTCTAAGGACAAATAAATTAAATCAAATATAATAAATGCTGTAATTGATTAATGTGCTTGAAAAAAAATCAACTAAGATTATTTTTTGGCTAATTTGACTAATTCGAGCTAATTTGACATATTAAAATTAGTTGCATTAGATTCTTCATTCTCATATACATAAGTGCACACGCCGGAAAAACAAACAATCAAAAGCCAAAAGGAAATTAAATTTTTGTACCCAAAACCCAAAACCAATTAGGGAAATATTCCCAAATAGGGAAATTGTACCCAAAACCACAACTACTAATGACAATTTAGTGACAATTATGACAATTTGTAATTTAGCTAAAGCTCAACTGATTATATAGCTTGATCTAATCTTTTATGGGGATTAGGAAAAATTTTTTGGGTGGTTGGATTGTCAGACCCTTTTAGGTCCAAATATAAAAATATACTGTATGGTCCTTTTGATTGTTCATTGGTAGCTGGCGCACTATATAGGGAAATTGTGCCCGAAACCACAACTACTAATGACAATTTTTTGCAGCCGGAAACGCCCATGGCCAACATAACTGTGCGCGCTCCTCCATCCCAATAACCAGCTATGTAATCATCTTCTTTACCTTTTTTGAAAGCTTTTTTTGGTGAGTTAGACGATTTGCCATACCAGCAGCTCATTTTGGTCGATCCTTGAGCACCTTTGTAGACACGGTTTGTTTAAGGCCACACTAACTAGTCACGTGTTTCAGGCACTGAGCAAGAACCTTAATCTCCAATGTCTAACTTGAAAGAAATAACCTTTACTCGCCAGAGACGTCTTAGTCCCCACCGCCTTTAAAATAATGTTCATATTTATCATCAACCGATGCTGTGTTGTATTTCAAGGTGTTATGATAATTTATTTAAAACTTTGCTCTAGCTATGGTATGTTCATTTTAGGATGTGTATTAAATTAGTTGTTAATTTTGGTTTTCATAATTATTTTTATTTTCTGAATGTGTCTTTGTAAGGGTTGTTAAACTTGAGAATTCAGCAGAAATAATTTTTTTTTTTCTTTAAATCAGTCATGCCCTATTTTCACGTAAAATACTTAATACAGCTATATGCCAAAACGAACGCTTATTGCCCTAGATGTTCTTGTACTTTTTTATTGGTTAGGCATAAGTAGCAGCAATCGATGTTTTGCTACCCTATCCCCTTTGGCTCGGCGGAAGTTGAAAAATATGATGTAACTATAGTTGCATGGTTTAACCTAATGCTTTTATTTGTCAAAATTCAGATATCTTTTGCAGGGGATTAAATTTTTTTTTTTTTTATGGACAGTCTTCTCTAAGTACATGTTCACTGCTTCTTATAAAAGACGGAATTGCAAAGGGAACTTTCTTTTTTAATTGTAACTTAAATTTGTTCCTCAAATTTATTTCACGATTTATTATAAATTTATTTAGTGCACCAAGTCTTGCTTGATGTCCTTAAGCAGATGGGATATTGTAATTTAGCAAATTAGTCCTTTATCTATCCCATTCAATTTAAAAGAACGCTATATTTCGACATTTCTGCTCAGTGTAGGGATCAAAACCCCGAATTATTTCTAAAACAAAGCTTCCAAGCTAGCTGATATCCTCAATGATATCTAAACAATCCGTTGATTGGTTGATATGATTGCGTTATTGTCATGTTTATGCATGAACGATGGCAAATTACCAAAAATTGCGCTTTTTGGAAGCTGATCTGGAGCCAAATGAAAAGTAGAATCTTCTCCAGTGGGATGGGAAGTGGAAGGGCCGTATCTTTTGGGGCGGGGGGCTACATAAAAAACAAATCAAAAATTTGTTTATATTCATTTTTTTTACGTTTTTTACGAGTCGGACAAACATTTTTTTTGGGGTGGGGGGTATCAAATCCCCTACCCCCCTCCCCCTGGACACGGCCTTGGTAAGAGGTAATTACAAAGGATTTAAAGGAAATGGGAGCTTTACTTGAGGAGTGCCTCTTTTAACACATAGGGGAGGAGGAGAGGGTGTATCCCTACTGGTTTCATGTGTCTTGGTGTTGTAATGAGTTGCCAGTAGTAGAAATGTAGTCGTAGTTGTAGGTGTCAATTTTTATTGTAAATTTTCGTCATATAAAGTTTCTTATTTCCAAATAGGGTCAAAGTTAATTGTGAGATATGACGACTTAAAAGATTATCCTTCTTCTTAAATTAAATAAAAAAAAAGTTTTCAACTGAAAGTAAGGAGCAATATTAAAACTTAAAACGAACAGAAATAATTACATATATAACGGGATCGCCCCCTCGTCAATACCTCGCTCTTCAAGTTAAAGTTCGAATTGTATCCTAATTCTTTAAGAATGACTCCTTAATCAAAAAGGCCGTTTAGTTAGAATAAATGGCTCTTTTAAAAGTGCAAAAAAAACTCTAGCGTAAAGAGCGAGGTATTGACCTCATATATGTAATAATTTCTGTTCGTTTTAAGTTTTAATATTGCTCCTTATGTTCAGTTGAAAAAACTTTTTTTATTTGATTTCTGATCGTTTTTTAAATAATGTTGGGAAATCCGGCTCCCCTCCATGGAAAATTCTCTTTCCCCATGAAAAATTCGTCCATGGAAAGATCCTCCAGCGTAATTTTGTCAGACAAGTAACCTGTGGGGGATGACATTAAATTTTGGGGATTTGATACACTCTGGATAATAATCAAAACTCGATATCGCTGGTCCGTCTACTATTATCTGTACTTGGCTTCTTATGCTTTTGATCAATATTGAGCCGCACCGCTCCTTACTTTAAGTTCGTTAACGAACTGTTTAATACTAACGAACCACTCATAAATTTCGGTTCATTGAAATTTAGTTTTAAATAGATTTATTGCCATGAGTTGTCATGTCACCACTAGAAGTTTTTTCGTCTTATAAAGTTTCTTAAATTCCCGAAATTGAGCTAAAGCCAATTTTGGGACACAAATCAATTCTATGACAGATTAAAAGATCAACCTTCCTTTTATCATTTTTAAATTTCGCTTCATTGAAATTTGCTTGGTAAATTGATTTATTTTGTTAGCCATACATTCATTCTAACTTGAGACTGGTTGGGTAAATGTTGATTTTGAATTCTAAATATGACAAAACTAGTACATTTAGTCCTTTAAATAATGAAGGTGGACTGATATTATAGAAAAAGAAGTAATTTTTTATTAATGATATTAAATAAGAAATTAATAAAACAATAATAATAAAAAAATAAAAAAAAATAATAGTGATAATTAATGATAATTGAGTTCGAAATATAATATGACTAAGAAAACTTATTGAGAAATAATTTACAAATGTTGGCACACCTAAAAATAAAAGTGCATATGAAGACGTTCTTTTTTTTCTTTTTTTTAATATTTTTACTCTTTATGTCCGCATTTAATATCGGGTACAATTTAGCCTTGGCTAAGAATTTGCTTTAAATTGCTTTTCATTTTATCTTTTTTTATTCGTCTGCTCCCAAGTTTTGTCCGACCTGGTTCTAAAATCTCACCTATCATTTCACTAATGCCCGTGCCACATCATAGTCGTATCTATCGATAAAGAAAGCTAAATATCATGAATGACATGGCAATCTTCTTATTTTTAGCGTCACACTTGTATTTAAAAAGCAAAAAATTAAAATTGTAAGAAATTAGTTTAAAGAGTTTAGAGAAATTAGTTTAAAAATTATGAACAGAAAAAACCATTTAATCTAGTTTTGATTCAGTCGCTGTGTACACTTCATGTGATTTCCGTAAATGTGAGGAGTTTTTACTAAGAAATTTCGAGGAAAATTCTGCCTGGTTAGATTACAAGGATTTGTAAATAGACGCAGTTACGGCCCTCGTTTGTCTTTACAACAAGTTCTCCTCGTATTTTAAATTACGAAAAAAAAATTTCCTTCAAACCATGGGCCTATCCATGGGCACTGTTTTGTCTCATATTTGGCAAATTTTTACATGGATTTCATAGAACAGTCTGCTTTGAATAGTTTCCACTTAAAATGTTCTATCTGGTTTCGTTTCGTTGATGATATCCTTTCTGTTTGGGGAACATGAACAAGACTCTTAGAGATTTTTTGGTACATTTGAACTCTCTTGATTCAAATCTCCAGTTCACAATAGAACTCGAAGATACAGGCAAGCTGCCTTTCTTGGATGTTTTGATTATAAAACTACTCCTAGCCTTGAATTTTCTATATATAGAAAGCCGACCCATAATGATCAATATCTACATTTCTCTTCATATCACCCTCCTTCTGTGAAAAGAGGGGTAATAATCTCTTTGGTCGACAGAGTTTTAAAAATCTGTTCTCGTAATCATATAAATTCTGAATTAAACTATGTCAAGCATATTCTACTGTGCAATGGTTACCCAATAAAACTTATTGAAAATACCATAGATAGACGGTTAAAAAAGATAAAACAAGAAAATAGGGAGCCCGTCCCCTTTGATTCAGTTACCCCGGCAATTGAGACAAAACTTTCATCACTCTACCATACATCCCGAAACTTGGCGATAAACTTGGAAAAATTTTTAAAAAAACAATCTATCTGTTTCTTTCAAAACTGAACAAAAAGTTGAACATTTTTTCAATTCAGGAAAGGATAAAACTAACCCTGTACTGGGTAGTGGTGTCTAAAGAATCCCGTGTTCATGTGGGAAATTTTTCATTGGTAGGACTCATCAACAACTAGGTGAACGGTTGCATGAACACAAAATTTTAATAGATAAGTCCCTGAGATTGAAAAATAACAATGACAACTTTGATTCGGCATTGGCCCTGTATATTTTCGAAAATCCGATCCATCTGGTTCTTTTTGACGAGGCAACCATACTATCTACTGTAAATGGTCTACCGCAAACTTTTAAAGAGGTAATTGAGATTAAAAAAAATACATAAACTGAAATTTAGCAATAAATAGAGATACTGGAGATATTTCATTAAGCCCAATTTATGACAGTTTAATTTGAAGGACTCAATCAATATTTTTGCCCGGTATAACTATTTGCACATCAAATGTTGAACGAATTCGTAGACCAGCTGAAGCTAAAGCAAAGCAAAGGATTATTGCTCAATCATCATGATAGATTTCTTTTTCATTGATTCCAACCTGGTTCTTATTTAGTTTTTGTTCTGTCGTTGTAAAGTAAACTTCGAAAGGTTAGATTTTTGTTGGTTTCTTTTTCTTTTCTTTCTTTTTTGTTTAGCACTAAGGACGACTCAGCAGAGGTCCTTGTCGAAATATTTGCTTATTTCTTCTTCTTCATGGTTCGCCACTGGCTGACAATATCCTCGTTTTTTCACCTTTTTTGATTTTATTTTTCATTTTGTTATTTTCTTTCCTCTCTGAGTTTCATTTGTCATGTATAGCCAGTGTGGTCTGAGAATGTATTTATTTATCCTGGGCTTTCACCCACCCTTCCTGCTCACCTTCCTCAGATTCTTCCTGGTACCCATTTAGAGCTGGGTCGACTCTGACTGAGCTTATAAAGTCACGCCACTGACCCCCGTTCCAAACCAAATAACCGGCCTTGTCAGGAATCGAACCCCCGCCAGTTTCACGATTTATAACTAAGTTAAAAAAAAAACTATTAGCCTACTAAACTTCTTAGTACCGAGACATAAAAGTTTTTATTTATGCTATGTTGTGGCACCCTTCACACATTCAGGTTTTTTGTGTCCATCGACAAAAACAAACGAGTTACTGGAAGGTTAGACTAAATTTTTTACTAAGTTTCTTAACATTAAGATAAAGCTAAGTTTCACTGTATATAATTACGTTTAACAAAATACGTCACTAAATTTCTTTACATCAAAATGTAAAAAATTTAGTTTATGCTGTGTTGTTGCACCGTTCCTTTCATCAGATTCATTGTGTCCATTTAAACAACAAGTTGCTGGGAAATTAGACAAGGAATGCGCGCAGGGGAAGAGGTTGCCCAAAATTTTCTTCTATTTCTGGGCATTTCCAGTTCAAATTATCAACTAATTCTTTTTTCACTATTGATAAGGCCACTGTAATTTCACATGACACCAAAATGTCGATTTCTGGTGACATCTATGGCACCCCAAGGCTGCGAAGCATCACAAGTGTATCAATGATGTCTCTATTGTCGAAATCTCGTAACCGGATTTCAGCAATATTTCCTCGTGAATGATTCCCCTCCCAGCCCCCTTAGTTAGTGAAAATTGACAAAAGTCGTTCTTTCTTCGTTTCTTTTGCATTAGTAATTACCCGTTAGAACTACATTGGGAAGGGCGCATTTTATGTAAAATAAGATTTGTTTTATACACGATTTGAAGGTGAAGATTTGAATAAATTTCCATTAGATGAACTAAAAAGTACAAATTTGCTGGATAGTATTCAAATCTGCATTAAAGTTCAAATGGGACAAGAAGTGAAAGGAGTAAGTAAGATTTGGTTCAAATTGAAAACTGAATTGTAATGTCCATCGAGAATGCGGTCGTTCGTAATGTCCTATAGTTGACAGGGAAACGCATATCGAGCTGTATCTTTCTCATCCCAGCACCAGCAAATCTACAGCTTTGCAGATCCCCAAATTGACCCAGTTCCTATACCTTAGAAAGCAGAGTTAACCCTGATAGCCATCGGAAACCTTTATCCAAATTCTCTTTGCGTTATGGTTTAAAATATATCTTTCAAACGGTGTCAGCTGTCAACAGATTATCAAAGGTCCTGCGATGGACTTTTTGAATCTCCATCTAGAACAAGGAAATTTCTTCATGAAAATGTAGGGTAGGGGGCAAAATTTATTTTTCAAAATATAGGCGGGAGGATTTTTTTTTTAATGAAAATACCAAAAAGGGTATTTTTCAAAATCTAGGGGAGGGTATGACAGTTTGTATAACAGTTTGAGTTACTTTACAGTTAAAGTGGGTCAGTACCTTGGCTCTGAGTACTGCTGGAATATACTTTTACCACTGACGTTTTGGTAGTAGTCTATTGAGACATGGAGAAATCGGAGGAATATTATAAGCTACAGTATTAAATACTGTTAATCCACTTTCATCGGTAAACCATATTTGATACTATGTGTATATGCGGTCTGAAAATTAGAGATTCTTTCATATGCGTATTTATTTGTCTTTTATAGATTTCGCTTTCTTATTTGTATTGTTTTTACTACTTTGTGTTGGTTTTTCTTAAAAACAGTTTTTTATTTTTTGCAGCCACTCAGAGAGATTAAACCCCAGAGAGGCGAAAAGGCTTCAACTCCTGGAACAGGTATGTGTAAATGTATTGATCAGGGCCGTATCCAGGATTTTTGTTCAGGGGGGTTTTTACTAATTTTTTTTGGGGGGGGGGTAATAATTTTTGACTCAGTTTTCGACTAATTTTACTGATTTTTACCTAGGTTTTACTAATTTTCGACTTATTTTCGAATCGGTCAAAAATTTCGGGGGGGGGGGGTTGAAACCGGGTAACCCCCCCCCCCTGGATACGGCCTTGGTATTGATTAAAAAACAGTTTTACCATGGAAAAAAAAAACAAAAATGAATTTCATTGAATAAAGAAGTAAGATGATTAAAGAAAGATAAAAGATACTGAAATAGAAGTAAGGCTATAAAATAAGGGATGGTAGGATAAACATAGAAAAGGAGTATTTGTATGGATTAAAAGTCATAATATATACATATTATGCTTACTTACTGGTAGGCCCTTGGCTATTCTATGGTTTTGGCTTTTTTTTTCTTGATGCTAAGCTATCATATAGGTTACTTTCGCATTCAAGTATGTGTATTTTGTAGTATCAATAAAACAATCACTTCTTTCCCTTTTTAGACTCTTCATTAAATATTAAAATTTTCTTTTTATTTTATGTTATCTTACTATTTCATTATAAAATATTTTTGCCTTTAACCAATGACAGCTATCTATACGAAACTATTGCTCTTAGGCATCTGAAAGCTAGGTGACAAAAGCTTTTAAAAATAAAATCTCTAATTGGTGATCTTGACAAGTGAGTACAGTGCTGAACTGGTGAGCTATTCGAGCAAATCGTGCTGAGCGAGTCAAAGTTCCCCTCGTGTGCTTGTGAAATTATTTGATTTTAAGTTCTATATATTTACTTCAAATATGGCTGAGAACAGCGAAATAAAAGCGTCCTAAGGTATTGATAGGCGCAACGAGGGCATGGGAGGGGTGAACATGGGATGGAGGAGCTTGTCACATGTTGGGATGCTATCAAACTGTCATAAAATCGAAGAAGGCAACATTGAAACTTGTACTCCACATGTTCGGTCTGATAGTATCAATTTTGTGGATGGAGAACATGTCGGACCGCGAATAAGAGGGTAGGTCAAACTCCTATTATATGCTCGCCTTCAGGTGATCTGCTACTGAAGCTCTTACAGGGGCAGAAATAGGGCATCTACATCATTTAAGTAGACTGTGGTCACTGCCAAGCTGTGAAGAAGAAGGAGAATCCACAGCAGCTGAGCCACAGACAAAGAGAAAAACTTATTTCAGGCAGTCATTTTTAAACAACTACGCCCGCTTGCCCAAAAAAAGCTGGCTACCAATGCTGCTCCAAAAACGGAGATTTTCAGATGAATTTGATTGACTTAAGACTGCTGCCGCTTTGGGGGAAGCGTAGGGTACGTCGCAACTCCTCCAGACTGACCGGTCTGTTGCTAAGAATGAGGCATCGTCGACAGCAATGTTAGCCATCTTCAGGAGTTTGTTGAGGCTATTCTTTCACCTTGACCGGGGTGGGACCAGCCGTCAGCTTTTGCGTCGAAATTGTAGACTATTTGGGTTGGGGTTGTTGTCGGCATACGTAGAAAGTGTTCAAACCACCTGAGAGTACGCTGTGCTATTCGGACGGAGAATGGCACTAGGGAGGTAAGCATAAGCAACCTTTCTCCGCTTACAAAATCATCCCACTGAAGTGTCTCAATCCCATGGACCTGTTTCATTTAACAGACGTCTATCATGTTGAGGATTGAAGATTTAAGGGCCATGTTTCCGCTGCATAGAGCTTACGTACCGAGCTTACGGATGCGTTATGAATTCGCATCTTCGTGCACCTAGAAATGTGCCAGAGAGTGTATCCAGAGGGTGTTGAACCTTCCGACGATAGACGAGGCTTTTGATGTTCGGTTGCATACCTCTTCATCTATGGAGCTACCATTAGGCAGCACAGAGCCAAGGTAAGAGAAATTTCTAACAAGTTCAATTGGAGCTTCGTAAACAGCTGTGTTCTAAATGGGCGAAACTGGGCTTGGGGACTCAATTACCATTGTCTTAATTTTGACCCAATTAATCTTCAGTACCAGTTTTGCTGCCTTTTCCTGTAGGACTTTCAGAGTGTCCGTCAATTTTCGATTGATTCGGCAACGAGAGCAAGATCTTTTGTGAAGTTGGGCCCCCCGCCAGAACGCGATTTCCAGGCTGCAGACCGACGGAAAGGTGATTCATAGTTCGTGTCAAGACGTATTTTGTTATGTAATTGGAAAGTTCTGGGGTGGCGGCACAACCTTGGCGAATACCGGTTTGATGTCGAATGTTTTGCTCGTTTGTTGTTGACTTCGACGTAAATTTCCCTCTTTTCGTAAAACCTTTCGAACAGCTTGCAGTATTTGTCAGGTGGCCCAGTTGATCGAAGTATCATTCATAACGAGTTGTGATCCAGTCAAATTTTTTCAGATGACGACCAGAATTTTCTGCAAAAAGTTTCTCAAGTCCAGACCGTATCCAGAGAGGAGTTGAACAAAAACCCCTGAGGTTTTTGTTCAACTTGTAAAAACGTAACAAAAATATGTATGAATAAATTTTTGATGTGTTTTTCGTACCCCTCCCTCGCCCCCGAACAGAATTCCTGGATATGCCCTTACCTCAAGTTCACAACAATCAAGAAAACACATTGCTCAATTTTGCGTGAAGAACTGATTTTATTTGTTTAAAATTTTTCTATCTTTCCCTTGCTGAATATAATAAATATTAATATCTTACACCCTTCCCAAATGAGAGCATTCTGTTTGAGGATGTTATGAATTTGGGAAAATTCTGTAAAAAGTCTTAGTAACTTTTGGGCTCATATACAACTTGTGACTAAAGCTCAGATTTTTCTTGAATAAAATTCGTGGTTGAAAGGGTTAAAAAGTCAGAGTCTAAAAAAAACAGGCTTTGGTAGAGCCTTTCTGTAATATGTGATAGCTTTTCTTGCTCATTTCTAAGTAATATTAAAGAAATTAAAAAACAAATTAAGACCACAAAGGTTGTTTTTTTTTTCTCTATTTAGTGCTTGGTTCTGTATATTTTGAAGAGCATAGAAGCAAAAATACCGCTTGCATGGTCAGTGATAAATTTGGGTATGTGGGAGGGTTTTCCTTTTTTGGGGGGGGGGGGGTGGGACGTTGGGTCTTAAATTCGAACCATTGAACCAGTCCTGTTGAAAGGAAAACTATCCTGATTTAACAAAATTATATGTTTAACGTTACCACGGCTAACTGAAAAAAAGGCTTCAATGACAAATAGTCGCTTCTTTCCACTTGCAAGATGGTTTTATAATATTTAATATTTTCATCCCTTTTGTTCTCTTGAAAAAATTTCAATAAGGCCACTTCTTTCCTTCTTTTTTTTTACCTAAACTGCCTTTTTTTGTATCAAAAAGTTTTTCTGTGGTAGAATTTGCTTCTTGTTGATTCGCTGTTTGTATCTTGCAGAGCTTAGGAGAAGGAACACCGCTTTGCCAAGCATTGAAGTCACAGCACCTACTCCACTCCCTAAAAACATGTCAATGATGACATCACCGGTGTTGCGGAAACCAGTGGGTCGACCTTTGGCTGCTGTCCAGGAAAATGCACTAACTCCAATTTATAGAGCTGCCAGACAAGGTCAAGGAACATCCTATCTTGATGACATACAAAGCACTCCGGGAGGTGGCTACGTAGGAAATGTTTCATTGAGTAAGTTGTATTCATTCAAATATAGTGTAGAAAAAGCATTGTGATATGGGGGGGGTGGAATTCGAGTCCTGATGTCGTTGATTATTTTGTTGGGAATAGGGTCAGCCGTGTGACTCTTTAAGGTCAGACAGAGTCACCCCAGATTCAAATGGGTACTTGGGTAAATCTGGGGGGGAAACAAGGGGAGAGCGGGATGATTTGTCCCTGATAACGCAAAGCAATCCTGGCCGAAGGTAGAGAATCAGGAGATCAGTGCTTGTGCTATGCGGATTAGAACAAAACGGAATTTTCCATTATTAGAACCAAATGGACAAGGAATAACAAAGTAGGCCAAATGAAGCACATGACAGAACTTTTCAAACAAGTGAAACAAATAAATAAAGTAAAATAAATAATTTGTGTATGGAAAATACTGTCCTTCTTGTAGTTGCTTTTTCAAGTGGGCTTAGCTGTTTTGTATCGTGGAAAGGTTTCACAAATAAAACATTGACTCGTACGATTTCTACCATGTGACAAAGTGATTAAAAATAATACAAAACTAATTTAAATTGAGATTAGCTTTGGCTCCAAAGAAGCCGATTATCTGGCGTGATATTGTATAAAGTTTTCAATAATATGCTTGAATAGTAAAAGCAACAATTATGTCAATGTCCTCTACTACCATCTATGGGTCATTAGTGAAATTTTATCCCCAGGCGGATAATACATCCCTTGGGACTTGTGTCGCTGGGGATCCACAATATCTTATGCTAATCAATAGCATTTTTTTTTTATTTCCATACCTTCTTTTGCAGATCCATTTGCCTCTCTAACCTGAGATTTGATTAACCAAAGTATGGTAATGAAGTTCTCCATTACCACATTTTGTATACAAAGCCAACATTTTGGCGGATAATATGTTAGTGTGGGTGAGGGGAGGGGCCAAGTACGGCCATCCAAATTTATAAATGCGTATATACACTTCATTATTCTGAAAAAATCGTCTTCAAAGTTTCTCAAGTTTTGCGACACTTTTCCCACCAGTTGCATCACATTAGACAAAGTATTGAAGTGAAAAGTTGTTAGGATTGGTTTTAGACAGTATTCTGTCCAATTGTGCAATTAAAATCCATGTCAAAGTTCACTGACACAGCTGAATGGCGATTTTTCAACTTTGGCAAATAGGGCAAATGCTGCAGATACGTGTTTTTGCCAGAAAAATCTTTACTGAGGATTTTAATAGGATATTCTTGTATATACCATTTGACTCGCCTCTTTGAGCTGAATTCAGTAGTATATCTAACTCAGAAAGTGACTTTTCATGTATATACGCGTTTGTACCTTTGGATGACCGAGTTCTAGACGGATTATACATTCTATATTTTATGTGCAAGAGAAACAGAGCAAATTGGCTGAGTCTGACTGTTTAAGCAAATTAAGGTATTTTACCTAAATATTGCACCTAATTTGACGAAAAAAAGTATAAATACTATGGTAAAGTCAAAAACTTTCAAATATATCTCAGCCGATTTGCGTCATTGCGGTAGAAATCATGATTACACTGAACAAGAATATCTACTATACATGTCTGCTTTTACTAAACGTCTACCAATACTACCATAAATGTCTACTTCTAATTTGGTCATGGAAATAATATCCCATGGATATTTTTCCGATTTTTGTGGAAGATCAAAGATTTTTTCTGGAGACGTATGTGTCGGGGGGGGGGGGGTCAAAAACTGAAAAATGTCATTCTTAGGTTGGAATTAAAAAACAATTCTGACGGAATTCCCCTCCCTCTTTCTTTGGGGATTTTTTCTTAGGGGGTATTTCTAGATTCAGTCATCTAAGATTTTTTTTTAAGATATTGACGTGTTTTGTACATATTTTACTGGGAAACTCCTTGTGCTGTCTTAAATGAGACATATCCATTTTTGTCGCTTCATTATATGCATTTTGTGCATTATTACATATTTTATCATTTTTATTTGTTTTGCACATATTTTACTGGGAAACTCCTTGTGCTGTCTTAATGGGACATCTCCATGTTTGTCGCTTCATTATATGCATTTTGACGCACTTTGTGCATTATTATGTATTTTAGCATTTTGATTTGCTTTGCACATATTTTACTGGGAAACTCCTTGTGCTGTCTTAAATGGGATATGTCCATTTTGTCGCTTCATTATATGCATTTTTACGCATTTTGTGCATTATTATGTATTTTAGCATTTTGATTTATTTTTTTTTTGCATATATTTTACTGGGAAGGTTGTTGTATTTTCTTTATAGGAAAACATTTATTCTAGTCGCTTCGCTCTATGCATTTTGATCGCCATCTCTCAAGTCGCCCAAGGCACTACTATATCTTTGTTAATTTTGTCCTTAATGGAAATAATGACAACAAGGGTCATTCCTCGTTCAGCGTTGCCATTTTCACTCATTTATTTTTCCTTTTTTTACATAAAAAATATGCCTAATCATGATAATCATAGGCAGCGCGCTGCCTAAGTAAAGACCGATGTGGGCACAATGTTTTTTTTTTTTTTTTTTTTTTTTTTTTTTTTTCTCCACACCCGGGCACTTCGTATCGAAGGAGTCGTCGTAGAAACTTCGAAAAGGGCTCATTCGATTGGCAATTGAAGTGGCTAGTGCCCGTTTTAATAGTTGAAAGTGATTGGAGGGCAACTAGCCCCCTCCCACGCCCATAATTCCCCCAAACACATTCAATCAAAATCTTGAGATAGCCATTTTGTTCAGCGTAATTGATTTCCAGATAGAAAATATGTTTTTGAGGAGGATACTCCCCCACAAACATCAGGGCAAGGGTTTTAAATTATGCCCTGGGGGCATATACAGTTTCTACAGAAGGTATTGTCGTAGAAACTTCAATATAGGTTCATTCGATTGGAAATTCAAAGGGCTAGTACTTTTTTGAATAGTAAACAGTGTTTAGAGGGCAACTAGCCCCCCTCCCCCACGCCTGTCATTCCCCAAAACACATCCAATCAAAATTTTGAGATAGTCATTTTGTTCAGCATAGTTGACTTTCAGATAGAAAATATGTTTTTGAGGAGGACACTCCCCCACAACTCTTAGGGCAGGGGTTTTATATTATGCCCTTGGGGCATATAAGGTTTTTATAGAAGGCGTTGTCGTAGAAACTTAAAAATACGCTCATTCGATTGGAAATTCAAAGGGCTAGTACCCTTTTTAATAGTCGAAAGTGATTTGAGTGCAACATGCCCCCCCCCCCCCCGCCCTTCATTCCCCAAACACATCCAATCCAAATTTTGAGATAGCCATTTTGTTCAGCGTAGCTGATTTCTAGATAGAAAATATGTTTTTGAGGATGACACTCCCCCACATCCCTCAGGGCAAGGGTTTTAAGTTATGCCCTGGGGGTATATAAGGTTTTTAAAGAAGGCGTTGTCGTAGAAACTTCAATAAAAGCTCATTCGACTGGAAATTCAAAGGGCTAGTGCCCTTTTTAATAGTCGACAGTGATTGGAGGGCAACTAGCCCCCCCCCCCCACACCCATCATTCCCTCAAACACTTCCAATCAAAATTTTGAGATAGCCGCATTATTCAACATAGTTTTAAATTCTGTAAATTAGGTCTTTGAGGATGACAAACTCCTCACAGCCCTCAGGACAAGGGTTGTAAGGCCCTAAAGCGTTGTCGTAGAAACTTCAACAAGGGCTCATTCGATTAGGAATTGAAATGGCTAGTGCCAAAAGTAATTGGAAGCACCCCTTCCACGCCCACCATTTCCCCAAACACATCCAATCAAAATTTTGAGATATTCATTTTGTTCCACGCAGTTAAATTTCAGGCAATTATACCTGTTAGCAGGACTCTTCCCCCACAGTCGTGAGAGCAAGGGTTATAAGTTCTAACCTGGGGGCATAAAGTTTTTATTGAAATCTTTGTCGTAGAAACTTGAAAAAGGGCTCATTCAATTTAAAATTCAAAGGTCTAGTGCCCTTTTTAATAGTCGAAAGTGATTTGAGGGCAACTAGCCCCCCTCTCTAGCCCACCTTTTCCCCAAACACATCCTCAAAATTTTTAGATAGCTATTTTGTTCAGTGTTGTGGATTTCCAGATAGAAATTATGTTTTTTAGGAGGACACTCCCCCAAAGCCCTCAGGGCAAGGGTTGTAAGTTATACCCTGGGGGTATATTCGGTTTATATAGAACGCGTCGTCGTAGAAACTTCAAAAAGAACTCATTCGATTGGAAATTGAAATGGCTAGTGTCCTTTTTAATAGTCAAAAATGACTGGAAGGCAACTAACACCCCTTCCACGCCCATCATTTCCCCAAAAATATCCAATCAAAGTTTTTAGATTGCCATTTTGGTCCACGCAGTTTAAAGTTCAGGAAATTACACCTTTGAGCTGGACACTCCCCCCACAGTCTTCAGGGCAAGGGTTATAAGTTATGCTCTGGGGTATATAAGGTTTTTATTGAAATCTTTGTCGTAGAAACTTGAAAAAGGACCCATTCGATTGAAAATTCAAAGGGCTAGTGCCCTTTTCAATAGTCGAAAATGATTTGAGGGCAACTAACCCCCCTCTCACGCCCACCTTTTCCCCAAACACCTCCAATCAAAGTTTTTAGATAGCCATTTTATTCAACGCAGTTGAAAGTTTTGGAAATTAGGTCTTTTAGGATGATAACCCATCCCCCCGCAACCCTCAGGGCAAGGGTTGTAAGTCATGCCCTGGGAGTATGTAAGGTTTTTATAGAAAGCGATGTTTTAAAAAAATCAAAAAGGGCTAATTCAATTAAAGATCTTAAGGGCTAGTGCCCTTTTAATAGTCGAATGTTATTGAAGGGCAACTAACCTCCCTCTCACGCCCACCATTTCCCCAAACACATTTAATCAAAATTTTGAGATATCTAATTTGCACTTACTTGCAATAACATAATTTGCACCTTACTGAAAAAAACACAAATGGAATGTGCATTGTCAGTTTAATATACATATACTGATATGTGTTAATAAAAATGTTAATATTGTTTTATTTATTAAAGTCATAAAAGTAAAAACATTTATATTTTTTTCAGTTGAGTGGGAACCTTATTCCAACCTTGCAAAAGTATAAGGGTTTTCATCCTAACTCAAGTTAGGTTCTTATTATTTTAAGTTTGACTTGGCTATTTACTGTATTATCTTTCCTTTTTCGATTTCATTTATTTATTTATGGTGATTTGTGGCAGTTTTACAATTGGAACTTTGTTCTATTTGATTTTTGCTCATTTTTGGTTTAACGGAGTTCTTTACTTTTCTTTGAAAAACTTATTTTGTGAAAAAGTTTTTTTTAATTAATTGCTTATAATAAATGAGCTTTTACGATGGCATGGAATAGAGGAGCTACTTTGTAGCATAGTGATCTGAAATTTATATGCTCTGGGAGCTTTTCAAATAGTACAGTATATACATGCCAGGACCGCATACAGGATTGAGGGTCCCCTCCTCTTTTAGTTACGGCTGTAGTAAATGCTTTTGTTGTGAGTGGAGGTGCCAAGGGTATCATTGTCAAAGTGTCAACCCGATCAACAACACCCCAAGTTAAATGTTTTCTTCCAGCGTAATTGGTAAATTAATTGCAAAAATTATAAACAATTACCAGTTTATTATGATTATTTTGTGATTTGAGAATATCGATTAAGATTCGACTACTATTTAATAAAAAAAAATGCAAAATTGCCAACAATTATGCTGTTATTCGATCAATCAGCGTATGCCCAAGTACGTAGTTCGTGTAAAGTAAAAAGAAAACGAGCAAAACAAGCTGAAATTGCAGCACACAGAACTGTTTGTAAAATGAGTTGGATTAATATCTAACTCATTTAATTATAATAAGAACATATTAAGACTTTAAGCTGTCCCAACAACATGGCATAAAATCATTTCCTTCAAGTTCTCCTTTTCGTTGGAATTGATTAGAAAAGTCTTGAATTTCCTTTTGAAGTCACACTTTGTTTGCTGCAAATAACTAACAACTTTGCAACAAATTTCCCAAAGGATTGACTATCCTCCATACCCAGGGGCAGAAAAAGTGGCTGTTTACACTCCAATTGGTTTCGCCCCTCAAAAATATGGCACTAACCGCCCCGCCACCTCGCCGCTTCTTGGAACTTACAGTTTCTTGGAACTAGTTGTATTTATTATGCTTTATTGAAGGCCATTTGTGTATCAAAATTCATTTTACGCAATTAGTTTGAAAATTGAAGGTATGGTCACGTGTTGTGGTCTAACTTTTCCTCTGTACGCCAGTAATGTTCCTATTGTACCAACAATTATGTAGTTGAAAATGAGAAAAACAATTAGAGTTAAAAATCTTGCAGCCGCATAGCACCTTTTAAAAAAGGTTCTAAAAGGTTCTAACGGATGGTTATTAGTTTATGCGGATAGATAAATAAACAAGAATTTTCTGTCTAGAAAAGAACAAATTGCAGCTTATTGAGCTCTGTCGCACAATAAGTAAATAATGAATTTGATAGGTTTCAATTACCGCTATTGAGAATTCATCGTTCGTAAGTCCCGATTCAGATCCAACTAATTGCAAGTTAATTGCAATAAGCTATTACTTTTAATATCCGTTTGAACAAACCCACAGCCAATTGGCGATACTGAACTAGAATATGGTCAATTGCAACCAGATAACCCGCCAAATATACCAAACTAAGGGTATATTTTTTGTTTCAGAGCCAGGTCCACCGATGCCTCGTCCATTACTGCCAAGAGAGAGAGGGTTGTTTGTTCGAATGTTAGATTATATGGTGGGGGATGGGCCCTCAAACCGTTATGCTCTCATTTGTAGGCAATGCGAATCTCATAATGGTATGGCCCTTAAAGAGGAATTTGAATTTTTATGTGAGTATCTGTTCATTTTTTTAATGTACGTTTTGTTTAATGTATGTGTAAACCTATATATATATATATATATATATATATATATATATATATATATATATATATATATATATATATATATATATATATATATATATATATATATATATATATATATATATATATATATATATATATATATATATATATATATATATATATATTATAGGCAGGGGCGTCCCGTAGCTCATTTTATTTGGGGGAGGGCGATCTTCGTAAATTTTACCGAATTGTTACCTGATTTATGCCGAATTTTCCGTGGAAATCAAGAATTTTGCTAAATTTTTGCGTATTTTGCTAAATTTCTGCTGAATTTTTCCGAATGCCAAAAAGTTGTGGAGGCGGCATGCCCCTCCCTGCCCCCCTCCCCTCGGGACGCCCCTGATTATAGGGGAGAGAGGTCCATCCAGGGAAGCTTTTTTTTATTTAGTTTTATTTTGTAAATTTAATAGCTAGTGTTTTTTTTTTCTAAGAATAGCCCATGTGCAGCACTATGTTAGTGATTTTTATCAGGTTTTTCTGCATTACCTTTAACTCTTCTTAAGAAAAAAAGAAGTACGATATGGGTATAGTCCGTAGTTGGATATGGGACAAAAATGTAGTCCATTCTTAAACAGAATGGACTACATATGGCTATTTTTAGCCATATTTTTGTAAAATTAAGATAATGTTTTAAATAAACAATAGCCAATGTGGAGCACTATGTTAGTGATTTTTATCAGCTTTTTCTAACTCTCTTTAGAAAAAAAGAAGTACGACATGAGTATAGTCCGTAGTGGGATATGGGACAAAATGTAGTCTATTCTGAAGCAGCTTAACCTTTAAGCTGCTATATTTTTTGCTATATTTTTGTAAAATTAAGATAATTTTTTTAATAAACAATAGCCCATGTGTAGCTCTATGTTAGTGATTTTTATCAGATTTTTCTGTATTAGCTTTAACTCTTCTTGAGAAAAAAAGGACGACATGGGTATAGTCCGTAGTGAGATATGGGACAAAAATATAGTCCATTCTGGAACAGCTTAACCTTTAAGCTGCTGTATTTGTTACTATATTTTTGTAAATTTAAGAGCTGATGAATAATTTTTTTATAAACAATAACCAATGTGGAGCAGTATGTTAGTAATTTTTATCAGCTTTTTCTAACGTTTTTAGAAAAAAAAGAAGTACGACATGGGTATAGTCCGTAGTGAGACCCTTTCCTTTTTTTGAAGATCTGATTCTCAGACACTTAAAGATGCGCCGTGTCAATTATTCGACTACCTAATTTTCTTCATTTTAGCTTTTCGATGTTGTTACTGTCACTATTGGAATCCAGCCAAAAAGCAACGGCCTCTTGCTCCGAGACTTACTTCCCAATTACCTGCACAGTCGCAATCGTTTCCTGACTTGCGGACGTCTGCTATGCATTTACCTACGTTAGAAACACAATTTACCGAAGAGGAAAGTGATAGCAGCAGTGATGAATGCAGTGATGAGCTAGAAAAAACAGGTAATTTGAAAGTTATTTATGCGAGATTTACGCAACGCTACTTTTTTCTATAGCACAGTTATTTAACTCAACTGATCCGTAATATAGGGGTTAATGCACCCATAGTCTAGGGGTTGTTGTCCAAAACACTTACCCATTTGAAAAAGAGGGTAAAATCTCAGTTTTTATAGTAATTTACATCGTGGACGGGTGCACTAATGAGTGAAATTGAAGTAATGGGTGATAGATTTTTGAATTTGCGAGATTACTTTATGATTATGTAGCTCAATTACATCATGGTATGCGGGGTTAGTGCACCCGTAGCACAAGGGGTTTAAACCCTTGCGTATCTTGAAATTGTGAAGGACACCTCACTTTTTCGGATAACTCACATTGTGGACAGGTAAGCCTGAGCTCTCGGGGTAATTTAGTAGTCGTTGCGTGGTGACTGGGAAATATAACCTCGTTTAGCCTAATTATGTGAAAAACAGTCGGTGACAAGCTCGGTGATACTAACTAACGGTTAATGAATGACGTATTCCGTAGAAACTTTTCAAAATATAAAAGAAGACAAATAAAATCTATTCCGGTGAAGCAATTGCTCATCTCGTCACCGAGGATTTTTTGTGAAAACATAAAACCCTCACACCAAAAAAACAGGAAGTAAAAATAAAGAAAAATAAAAGTTGTTTAATGCCTTTAGAGGGGAAGGGACGGCGGTAGATCTTCAATCAGCAGAGGTCGGGGCTGAGGAGTGTTGCTTGCAGCCAGAGCGGTATCTAGGACTATTGTGGGGGAGGGGGTGGTAAAAAAGCATCAAAACGTGTTTTAATGCATTTTTATTATATTTTCACAGGTTGGACAAACATTTCAGGGGTGGGGGGAGAAAAACCCCGCCCTCAATACGCCCTTACTTGCAGCACGTATCGGAGGAAAAATAATAGGACATACCTTAAAAGAAAGTTGAGACTAAGAGAATGAATTGATTTTATGTACAAGTTTCAATTAGTTTTCGATTAGTGTTTTTAGGTCTAATTAGCCAAAATTAGGGTTTTGTGGGTGAAAATGGTACTTCGTTATGGCGTGATACTCTATCGTGCCTTACAAGGGGCATCAGAACTTTTAATTTCCATTGAAATGAGCACCTAAATGATTGTCTACCAGTTCTGATTCAGTGAGATTACCGCTGGGATTGAGAAAAGAAAAAGAGCACAACTGTCACATTACCAATGCTAAAATGTGATTTACCTTGATTTTGGAGATAGAGAACTGTAAATATCCAGTGAAAGAGTTTTTAACCTATAAATAATTGATTGAATTTGTACTCCCGGCATTTTGACCCTATTTGGGCAAACATTGGTGTTTTGTGCAGCAAAATGGCAGAGAACAGTGATTTGCTATGGCATGATCTCGTTGTTATTTAAAGAGGCCACTTTGTATCCTCGCTTCCGTCCTTTCTCGATATTCTATTACCCCTGGTTTGGAAGGATCATTCGTGAAAAAAAAGAATAAAAAAAAACAAAAAAACGACAAAAGTAACTTGATTTTGCCTTGTTGTTTAATGTGAAGGTGGTAAGTATCGAGTTTAGGTCTTTGACAATTTCAATGGTATACATTTTATTTTTATTTCACTAAATTTTGAGAGATTTAGGGTCTAGCTTTAAATTTCTTAAAATTTTTCTTTCCGTGATTTAATGCTGAATTATGCTGTATCTGAATAAAATTACAAATTCCAAAATAGTATTAAATGCAAAACGTTATCTTAAGACAGTTTCTTTAAAACTTGTTTTTTAAATGTTGGCTACATACTTAGCTTTTTTTTTTATGTTGCAGCTTCGACTGAAATCATGATGGTTGTAAGCAGAGGTTTCACGAGCGAAAATGATTGGGGGAGGAGGGTCTACAAACTTCACCCACTGGCTGGTTCTTTTTAGTGACTGCTTTTGGTGGTATTGCAATTACTCCTGCCATTTACCCGTGCCCCAGCCATTTAAACATTTGCCTCTCAATTACTTGGACTATCTGTTTGGCTTTTCTCTGTCTACAATTAGCCATTTCTTGATGCAGTTCAACCTATGCAACAACCTACTGCAAAATACTTGATAACTTCAATTCAAAATCAACGGATGCCATTTGCCCCTGCCCCAGCCATTTAAACATTTGCCTCTTAATTACTTTGACTATCTGTTTGGCTTTTCTCTGTCTACAATTAGCCATGTCTTGATGCAGTTCAACCTATGCAACAACCTACTGCCAAATACTTGATAACTTCAATTCAAAATCAACGGATGCCATTTGCCCCTGCCCCAGCCATTTAAACATTTGCCTCTCAATTACTTTGACTATCTGTTTGCTTTTCTCTGTCTACAATTAGCCATGTCTTGATGCAACCTACTGCAAAATACTTGATAACTTCAATTCATGAATTGAAGTTATCAAGTATTTTGCAGTAGGTTGTTGCATAGGTTGAATTGCATCAAGACATGGCTAATTGTAGACAGAGAAAAGCCAAGACAGATAGTCCAAGTAATTGAGAGGCAAATGTTTAAAGAGGCAATTCATTTCTTTTTCTTCTTCCGAGTGAGACCGAACTTATTTCATTGGTTTCACGTCATTTATTTCCATCAGCCCATTTACCTACTACTACTAGTTACAACTCACTGCTGCACCAAGCCCCTTGAGGCCGACACAGCTACGCACGCTCCTCTTCCATCCCAAATCTATTCAAAGCCTCCTGCCCCATTTGGGAAAGACCTACTTTTTGTTCGGCCCTTGCTAGACGGTCAGTCTCTCTCATTATAGCGCGAGAAAGCGGGATTGAACCACACTTTCCGTACAGCCTACTATTTGAGTTACGGTCAGTCAATCGGGTACCCAAAACAATCCGTTGGTAATTTGTCTGGAAAACATCTAGCAAATCTCCTTTCGTTTTTGGAGCATCCACACTTGACCACTGTCATCACTGTAGCTTCCAATATTCTAATCTTGGTTCGCAGACTTATCTTCCTATTCTACCAAACTTTTTTCAACAGTGAAAAATACTCTGGGCCTTGGCTATTCTTCTTTTGACATGGCTATTCTATTTAACATGGCTATTCTTGGGTATTCTACTTCAATGCACCCACCGTCTTTACTAGTAATACTACCTAGGTAAGTAAAACTGTCCACTTGATCAATATTCTCGTTATCCAACATCAGCTTTTCACCTTCACTTATTCCTAGCCTTAGCGATTCAGTCTTCTTAACATTAATTTTTCAAACCTATTCTTGCACCCTGAACTTGCAAAACCCCTAATAGTTCTTTCATTTTGCTAAAACTCATATTCTTTTACTTCCCCCTTTGATTCCGTGTTCTCTCATTGCCTTTTCTGTACCTCTTAGGACAAAATCCATTTAAATGTAGATAGAAATACAACGAAACCCTGCTTAACTTCTGATGTAATACGGAACCAGCTACAAACCTCATTTCCTACCTTAACGGCAACAATGTTATTCTCGTCTCATAGAACTAATCACTTTAATGTATTTGTCTGGTATACTATACAAGAATAAGACCTTTGCTAAAGATTTTCTACCAGCTGAACAAATGCTTGTTCATTATCTATAAAACTGAGGATTGAAGGTTTTTTATTACTCGGGCACATCTCAATAATTAATCTAAGAGTGAAAATTTGGTCGACACATCCTCTACCCTTCCTAAAGCCACACTGTTCCTCTTTTGAAACTTTATCTACAGCCTCTTTTAGTCAAAAAGGTATCATCATGCTAAGTAGTTTGTTGCCCATAGAAATCAGACTAAAGCCTCTATAGTTGCCACTCTTATTCATTTCACCTTTCTTATGGAAGGGTTTAATTAGACTTTTCCTCAACTCGCTAGGTACTTCCATTTTTTCAAAAATCGTATTCATAATCTTCAGTCAGTTATTCCTAATATCATAACCACCATATTTAAAAGACTCATTTTCTACACTATCAGCACCTAGGGCCTTAATATTTTTTTAATCCTTTTAGTACTGTCACTAATTCTTCCTCACAAAATAAATCTTCCTTCACATCCAAGGTGTCAGAAAAAAATATTTCATTTTTTTCTATATCTTTTCCTGTAACTCTATCACGGTTTAGTACATTCTCAAAATTGTTTACCCACGCCTCTACTTCACACCTCCTTAGTTCATACTTTAATGTTTTCTTTAGTAGTAGTTGTTTACATTCCTCTTATTTCCCCTTGATCTATCACTTAAACTATTATTGTAAAACCCCATCCCCTCTATTCAACATAAAACATTTTCACTAATATTACTAGGTGTGTTTCTAACTTTCTTCCCTAGGACACCATCAGCGGCTTCACAAACTGTTTTCCTAAAATTATTCCATCCGTCTTCTACATTGTCAAATTTTAAACTCTTCAGTTTAGTATTCAACTGATCCTGGAAAGTTTCTCTCAAATTCATACTGGAGCCTACCAACGTCATAGCTTCCTAAAAGGTAGTTACCTTTCCTAAATTTCAGCTTTGAATTAACCCTGGACACTACTAGATGGTGGTGTTTACTTTTAACATTAATATCAGCACTCCTATATACACCCCTTATATCCTGCATCGATCCTGTCAGTCTTTGGCTACAATAACATAGCCTAATTAGTAAGGTTAGCTGTCTTACCATCATGTGAATACTATGTTAACTTATGAACGATTTCACGACATGATGCTGTATTGGTTATAACTGGATTATTATACCTGGAAAATTTCAGCAGCCTGTAACAATTACTGTTTTCTTCTCATATACCAAATTTACCTTGGCTTGGATACCATCTATCCCTATTTATACCCACATAGCCTTTGAAATTTCCGAACAAAATTACAATACAGTCGACTTTCGATAGTTTGAAACTCAAGGAAGCAGAGAAAACTTCAAATTACCGAGATCTTCAAAATAATAAGAGTTCAAATAATCAAGGGGGATAAGGAAGAATTTCCAATAAACAAGGGTTTTATTTAAAATCCATGACACATATGTGTACAAACATATATGTAAACTCTTATATTTAACTTCTTAATCACGTATGCATTTGGAGTAGGTTAAAAACCATATGAGCAAAAAATATATTTTAAAAAGTAGTCTGTGAGTTTTTTTTATGGGCGACTTCCATTCTACATTGCTCAATCCATTTTCAATGGTGATGAGGGTTGTAAAAAAAGATTGTGGCTTGTTTTTCTTCTGAGAGCGCAGAAAAATAAGGTGTTGATCGATAATGATGTCTCGCTTAATTTGACTGGAGAATGGCGACTCTTCTTTATCTTCCTTGTTCTCATCTTGAAACGTCAACCGTTCGACATCTGTTAGAGCACTATGTGCAGCGATTTTATCGTCTACCGTGAACAAAATCCTCTAAAGTAAACTCACAATAGTTTGATATAAGTCCCCACTCTGTGTCTAGGGAGATGAATTTCGTTAAATTTCATAACTCTGATGACCGTGCGGCCTTTTCTATTTCCTTAGCAAGCCTACATTTTTGAAACAGTTATGCAGAGGGGTAGAACAGACATTTTTCTAGGCCTTATTAATCCCAATTATAGAGGTCAACTGTTATTTTCACATTCTCATCTTTAGCAGTGCAATCCAGCAGAATTTATACTATGTGTTTTTATAGAGTATTGCCCAGCAAGATGCTCTCGTTACAAATTCAAATCATCAAGATGTTTTTTTTTTTTTTTTTTTTCAATTTAGTTCTAATTATAGAAATATTCAAATTATAGGGCTTCAAATTCTCAAGCGTCAACTGCATTTCTATTTGGGACTCTGTCTCTTTATTCCTGTAGCTGTATGTAAAATTTATCTAAGTCACTACTATCTCCATCAGTCAGTATTACAGGAACATATACTACTATGACTGACACCGTGCACTTGTTACTGATAAAATGAGCGACAAGTATTCTATTATTAATACCTCCCAAAATGTCGATATGATAACTATTTTTAACGTTGTAATATTCCAAGTCGCAATTTTCACATTATTTAAATAGTTGAAATTATTTTAGCCTCGGGAAACGCAATGGTCCCAGAACCAATGCAGGAGGGGGGTAACACATCTTCTCAAGTGTACACGTAGCGCTTAAGCCGGCTTACCTTATGTTCACAGAAAGCACGGATATGCGGAAAACCGCTGAGGATTGCGTTTTTCTGAGGAACGTATGCGTCTCTTGCCGCTCATCCTTGCGGTTTCCGCAAGACTCACGCGTTGAAAAAATCCAACGCGTGAGCTTAAAATGATTTTAGTTATTAAATTTCATCAAATAATATATGACAAAAGTCATCCTGAGCATAAAACATCCAATTTAATTCAGAACGCTTGGGGGGAGATCTTGAGAGAGACAAATTTGCCGGATAAGGATGTGGTGAACAGTAGACTGGATTGTTTTAGCAGCAAGCTATCCACCAAAGTATGACCAAAGCTCACAATCCACTAAAAGAAACGGAGGAGATATTTGTTTTACCATTCTGTGTTCCCACCCTTTTTTTGGCAAATGCAACTATTTATTTGGTAGCTTTTCTCTAATAGCCCAGCCTAGGCTATGACTATGCGTATGTCTAGACTTTGACTATGCGGTTAAATTTTTTGATGTGAACAGATTCTGTGGCTTCGTGGCTGCGGCGATGCAGTGCAGAATACGCACCGTATTGCGTTTTCCGCAACGAACCTTTCTTTGTGAACATAGGGCTATAATCGGACAGCAAGAAGTTCCTGGGACCTCCAGTTGAATGGAGGCTTTGTGCAATCCTGGTCCCATCTTGGTCACAACATGGTTTTCCTCACTTGACGATGCTCTTCTATCCTGACAATCTCAAGACTATTACCTCCCAATCTTTATATATGTGTCTACAGATATTATGTTACTACTTGGAGGCAATCCATAATAGATAAATTAGATAGGAAGATGTTTTTCATCACAAAAAAGCCCACCAAAACAGACCAAAGTCAGAAGGATTATCCGTTAATCAGAATCCTGTCCAATGTTGTCTCGTTTACTTGCTATGATTTCCTCGAGGGGTGCTACTCCTCTAGGTGACCCTCCAGCACTTTTGGCAGTCATTTTGTTAGGAAAACTAACGAAAGGTCCACCTTGATGCCACACAATCAAGGATTTCCTTTCCTTGCGTGCAAGCAATGTTGCCAAAATTACCTAATGCCCTTTTACCAAAAAAAAAATTGAGCCAGTAAAATAGTCGTGCTTTGCACGACTATTTTACCAACTTAATTACTTTTTAAACCGATTGGATGAAAAAGTAGGGGGCATTCATCCTTCCTCCCCTTAAAAATCAAAATATAAAAGATTAAAAATTAAAATATAAAGTTATTATTTGGATTTAACCACATCTGCTAGAATGTTCATTTTGGTTTGTTTAAGGAGCAAACGTTAGTTGCAATTTTTTTGCAGAAGGTTTTTCATTTGTTCGATCAATGTAATCAATTTTTCCTACCTGATATTTTGTTTCAAGACTGCTGTTTAAGTTTCTTATTACTTCTTAGGCTACTATATACTTTTTCGGTTCAAGGTTATCATTCAATTTTTTCCTTATTTTCTGTTATGTATATATTGCAGTTTCAAGGCTGCTACTTACTTGCTCTAAACTTTGGGATGAGAGACTTATTACAGCTTATTATGCGTGATTTTTTTTTCTTCTTATAAATGATGAAAAGTGTCCAAACCTTTATTGTTCGGCGTTAAGTACAAGGAAAAGGACATTTTATGGATATCTGTTATCAATAAACTTATCTATAGTCAGGGGCGGATACAGAATTAATGTTTGGGGGAGGGAACTGATTTGGTTCCCCATGGGTATTTTTCGCCCCTTAAACCTCTCCCTGGATCCGCTTCTGTCCGTAAGTTTAGTGTCGGTAGTATCTTCGTAACTCCTGTGGGCCCTGGGGAGATTTGAAGCTTCATGTTCCGCCTAACACATTAGGTAGGACTAAAATGGGGATATTTCAGATCATTAACATAACTATATGCGTGGTCTAAAACCCTTAGAACTCCCCCTTCCCTATTCTTCTTGCACTTGTGCCCATCAAATATCATAAACTCATAGTTGTTTTGTTGTTTTTTTTTTACCTAGGGTCGTCCCTTTTTTGCTCTTTTTCTCTGTTCGTCTGTTTTCTTGGTTATCTGTAATAGAACTTGTCCACTTTCTTGCTTACTACTTCCAGTTCAGAAGTGAAAAAGAAAACCACAGGCGTTCACCGTCTTTCCTTATTTCAGTTAAAAAAGACGAAGTTAAAAAACCCAATCCGGTTCCAGATGTGATTTTGCCAAATCAACAAGCAGAAGCTCATATTACGCCAACAGAAGAAGGGCAAAAGAATGATGATAAGAACGATGTATCCCAAATGGACTTCGAATAAACTAGCTAAATCACACCTTTAATAAGCAATGATTTTTAATACTTTCCAGATAACACCGACAAGTTACTGTTGCAATAAAGCACTTCCGATTAAACACCACTCCTTCTGCATAATCATTCAACCACTAAAATATGAGCTATTCTTTGAAAAAAGCAGCGTTGCCTACTTTATGGGCACTTTGTGACTTATCAGGGGTGTTTCAGTCTTATTATTTGTATTTAAATTTTGCAATGCAAATAAGTGCTTAAGGTCGCTGTCGACAGATAAGAACTGGTTTAATGAATTAAGGGTTGCTCTAACACATAGTAAATAATAATTTCAGGGGAATTAATTCAGTTTTTGGAATCTCAATTTCTTTAATATTACTAATACAAACAACTCATCGCAACAATGCCGCCGAAGGCAAACATGACTGCGTACGCTCCTTCTTCGACCCAATCTGTTTAAATTTCCTTGATTAGAATTGTTTGTACTGTTCGTTTCTCGTTGAAAATTCGATGAATAATGTCTCAACAAACATTGTAAGGAAGGAATTTACTAGAAACTCGAGACTTTATTGAAGCAAATTATCGATGGATTATGAATGCCATGTTCAGCAAATACGAAGATTAAATTAAAACTCGCAAATTTATTCATTTAAGAAACTTCTGTGGGTGACTTATGTGTTAGAGTTTTGTATTGCATTTTCGTTTTTAAGTACGAG
Source organism: Artemia sp. Qi Xiang Cuo (assembly GCF_049724085.1). NCBI lineage: Eukaryota > Metazoa > Arthropoda > Branchiopoda > Anostraca > Artemiidae > Artemia > Artemia sp. Qi Xiang Cuo. Next base: position 15,092,634 of record NC_142798.1, on the reverse strand, counting down.
ATAAGTTTTTTTTAATTTACATTTAAAGGTTCATTTCTAGAGTTTCCATCAAATTTGTACTTTTTTGCGAATTTTTAGTAGCAAATTTATCCTAGCAGATAATTATGTGTTAGTGAACTAGCGGGAAATTCTCAATAACAACTACACACAGTTATGCATAAACAAACCCAGTCCACTTTTTCAAATGTTACAGTAGAGAAAATAAAGTTTAAAAATATTCGTGAAAATTCCAATGCGGTAGATAATTTCGGAGACCACACTGCCTTTCCATGACGATAAATAAAAGTTCAAATAGGGATAAAATCCTTTTAATATACAGTGATGATGATAACAGTGATAGAAATTCACAAAAATACCAGATATTTCGGTCACATATGCAGTGACCGTCATCAGTAGTAAAACTGATGACGTTTTACTACTTATGACGGTCACTGCATATGTGACCGAAATATCTGGTATTTTTGTGAATTTCTATCACTGTTAACATCATCGCTGTCTATTAAAAGGATTTTATCCCTATTTGAACTTTTATTTATTAAAATGCGGTTGAAAGGTGTTTTCAAAACAATTATCCGGGAAAACTTTGCCTGCTATTTTTAGTGATACTGTTGTAATTAGTCTATTTTTTATAGTTTTTTTTTTTTTAGAAAATGGAATGAACACCTTTAAGCATAATCTGGTTTTGCCTGAAATAGAAAAAAAAATAGATCGCGCAAACGTGTGCAGTCCGCCTAACTTTTGTCCTTTTTGATGATCAAAAGTAAAAACTTTTCAAGAACCAGGAATCATTATCGAGTCAAGCCCTATTCCTTCAGACACTTCAACGGCCAAAGATTCCTGAATGTTCTCTGCCGGCATTTCTTCATCACTCTCAAAGACAGGTTTATGTTCTGGTGGATATTCTGAACCTAGTCCACTGAGGTGCAGGTATTCTGCTCCATTCATATTCCCTGCTCAATCCTGGGAAGGGGTTCGGTTTAAGTGGACTGAACACGTTTATGTTTAATTATAATTGGCTGAAATGGGACTGTGTATATAAACGCGAAATCTATAGCTTCAGCATTAAAGGACTAAAAAACTTATCGAATATACCAATCGACGCAGAAAAAAAAATGATCCAAGATGGCATTCATAACTCCATTTCCCAAAAAAAGTGGAGTGAACACATTTATGCATAAGGGTGAGGAATTGGGAAGGCCGAAGATAGCAGGATAGCTTGGGATGATTCTAATGCTTTAAAGAGGCGCAGCAATGCTTGTCACACTCTTATATTTATGCATTTGTACTGTATTTGCACGTTTCGGTTTGTTTCTAAATCTATTATTTATTACTTGATATTAAAATTCTCAAAATATTATTGGAATGTTTCTATTCATATAGTAGATAGTCCTGTATATGTCTTCGATGAAAGTGCCTTTTTAGATTATCTTTATGTTGGAACTTTTACGCTATTTAAATAAAAATTGATCTTCTATTTGTTTTTAAATATATTCAAGTGGGATTTTTACTATAATCTTAGCGCATATTTTTGGCATTTATAGTTTTGCCTTTTATTTACTTTTGGAATTAAATGTGTGTAAAATGAAGGACTGCGGAGCTGTTAGAAATTAAAGCTAAAGCGGCTTTCACACTATGTACGTAATTTTCGATGTTCAGTTGTTAAGTTGCACTATGTCAAATATCACCATTAAAGTTTAACAAGTTCTTTCACACGAGTCTCAACGTAAAATTATAATCGTCATCTGAAATCATCATAAGCAATATATTCAAAAGTTAAAAGCGAGGAATGGATATTCAACGTCCGACCAAGTGTGAAAGGACTTCTAGGTAGAAAAATTCTATCAATTTTCTTTAAAAATTAATTTAATTGCCCATCCAGAAATTACATTTTGTTGCTAGTGTGTTGAGTTTTTCCATAACATAAGATAAACTTGCGTAACGCAAAATTCAAAGTAGAGCGTAAGTCTCCTTAGCACTGCCTGCATTATAGACAAACTTTGCTGCGTAATATTACATACCTTGATATAAAGTTGAAGTTATGCTAGTATGAAAGGTTTTACGGCGTAGTGTGGAAGAGGATAAGTCCTGGCAAAAATTTTCAAGTGACAACTGTTGTCACTAGATTAGTTGTTGCAAATATTCTAACATTGTCAACACGAAGACATGTAAAATTCGTCTCCACAAATGAAATTCAATTCCTGTCCTGTTAAAATCTAATTTACAGCTATTTTTCTAAGTGAAAGCAAAACTTAGAAGGGTTTTCTATTAAAGTTTTCGAGAAAAACGACTTTTGAATAGCTATCTCAACCAGAAGGCCGATCGTTAACAATTACGAGATTGTTTTGCACAGAATTTTGCCGGTTGGGAATTTTTTTCATGCTTTTATCTGAAACAGAAGCGAACAAAATATTCGTCCGTATGAAAGCATTTGTTTATCGGGTGAGGTGAAATCCAGCATCTCAACTGAAATACGATTCCTGCTGTAGCAAGACATTGACGTCCATGAAACGGAAGTTGCAGAGCCTTTAGGAATTAAAACTGAATTTTTCTAGAGATTGGCTCTGAATTTGGTAAAAAGAGACTTGCGAGCCACTGGAAATGAATAATTTGAGCTGGAAAAGCTGGAAATTAGGTTCGCGGTGCCAAAAACGTTGGTTCACAACTACTGATGGTTTAACATTTTCGGACTCAAAAGAAGCACTAACAATCGGGTTATTGAAAAAAAAAATCGTCAGAAGTTAATCTATCGATATATGTTTATTTCATATTTTTATTTTATATACAAAATAGCTTTGAGATTCATGAATTTTTAGAAATTGAAATCGTGAAGTCGGACAAGTTAGATATTGTGGGTCGGGGAAGTTAGATACTGGTATTTGAGCTTATGCAAACACACTAACTACAACTCAGATGATTTTTCCTACTTCATTTTTAATTCATCGGGATTATCATCCCACCTCCTATATCCTGTAAAAAGTACTTGTGATCAACTCTGTTGAGACTTATGCATTTTTAGACTTAAAATAGATACTTAAGGAAAGAAGTTGAAATAAAAAAGATGTCCTCTTCCGACAGGAAATTATGTAGTGAATATTTTCATTTTTTACAGTTAACCTATTAAGACTATGTTCTGTCTTAAGAATAATGAATTTCTTAGTCGGTCTCAAAGATAAAATTACTATCCTATTGTTTGTTCTTCTATAAAACTTGTGCCCGAGACTTCGCAGATACTTGAAACTTGATGTTCAATTCAAGGGGCAATGAGTTTGAACAACAAATACCTCTCTATAAATTAAGATACTTGTGTATTATACGCAACTAACTCAAGTTTATGCTGTGAAAAACTCGAAAACAAACCAGTTTCTCGGTTAGTTTCTTTCAGCTTAGCGTGAGACAAGACAAGAGACAGTATAAATGTGAAATACATAATTTGGGTTATATATTTGCACATTAGGGGGGTGGGGGTAAAGTATTTGGACAGTTTGAAGTTAGAAAACAATTCTTACTTCATAATATGCAGAATAATTGTACCTAACACATTTTGCATGCATACCCTCTATAATTTACCCACACCCGATCCCCCCACCCTAATTTGCAAATATATAGCCCAAATTTGTTTCTAGAGTAACAAAGAAACCGGTTTGTTCTCGAGTTTTACTCAGTGTAAACTTGAGTGAGTGGTGTATAATATACAAGTACCTAAATTAATTAATCAATTCAATAATGTCGCCAAAATGCCTTACAGTTACGATTGGGCAATAAGGCATAAAAAAAAGAGTTCGACATACACAATTGAGATATCAAGTCAAACTAGTCTGCTATTTAAATTTCCATTCTATCATTCACCTAGCTTCAGCGGCTATAACTTTTCTCGAACAAACGGATGGTCAAAAACATCAATATAAGGGAAAGACAATTATGCAGGGTCTTCGTCAAGGGGACGGAACCATTTTTTTAGAACACACAATCCGTAATAATGCTAATATGCCATTCTTTCTGGAATTACGTATATTTTTACGGAATGATCACATTAAAGCTTTTCAAGGAATGCCTTTCAGGAAAATTGCTCAATATTGCCCTCTGATTGCAAGAGGAAGCTTTTCAGTAAATTTAAAATGGTCATAAAAAGTTGTGCAGTCTTTTCAACCATTAATTTTAAATGCTAATTACCTCCTCAACTTTAGAATAGGAACGCATTATTCTGTTTGCATAGAGCCTTTCTCGATCGAAACCAAATCGTTCCAAAGCCTGAAACGGTATCTAAAAAAACGAGTAAGGGGGCGATACTAGTCCACTAAACCCTTTTTTAAATAAATATTTATAGCTTGACTTCTGTGCATTGCATACACGTATGAAAGATCCAAAGCAAAATGCTGAATTTTATTTCAAATATAAATATCACTTACTAGCATTTATTTTCTAAAAGGGAACAGTCTGTTATTTACTACTACACATTTTCGGATAACTAAAAATGTTAATGTCACCGTTTATGATCGAGATCCTGTATTATCCGGTTCGAGAGGGACTTGGGACAGTATTCGAATTAAGAAGCTACCTGACTGTTTTGGGGCAGCATAAACTTTTAAAGCTAGTTTGTTTAACCTTTTTTTCACCTCTTCTGAAGTAATCTGTAAGTAGCCTAATTGATAGTTACAAACAGCATACATTCTTATTGACTCTTCAGTTACAAATGTTTTTACATTGCTTCCGCTTTTCCCAAATTTCTCTAAAAGACATGCGGGTTTTCCGAAATTTCCACTAAAACTAATTTTAACTGTTGCTATTTTATGTTAACGTTCTTGTATTTATGAACCTTAATTTTGGGGGAGATTTTAGAGATAAATTTTCTTTTGGAGAAATTAGGGAGAACCCCTAAAATTTGAAAATGACTGAAGCAACAGTACCTCATTCATGAAAAAAACACAGGAATGTGTGCAACTTTAGGCGTCATCTCGGAGATCAGGTACCTTTAAGGCTGTGGACTTATAACTGAATATGCCAGGTAAAAGAAAAACTATTAACACGGAGCCGTTAGATACCTCAGAGCTTACTTACCTGAGTTTCGTATATTATAAAAAAAAAAAAACAGGAAAAAAACCATTCCATGTATTTTTTCCTTCAAATTTTAGGAACATGATAATTATTCCTATGGAATTCTCCTTTTCTGTATAATTTAACCTCCAATAACAGTTATGATAAAATCTTACAATTCTGGTGAGAAAGCTATTCAACCTCCTATCAAAATAAATCAGATAAGTTAGGTTTTTCATTATAAATTATCTAGAGTAGTCATTCCTCCAATTACATCATTTTTCACACGTGGCACCCGCTTAGTATTAAAACTACGTATCAGCATTAAACGTCTTTTGCATTAAAATTGAATTCCTGAGTTTTCCTAATTTTTTAAGGTGTATATCGGTGTGTTAAAGCTCTGTTAAGGAATCAGATTTCACTTTTAGTGTCCTACGTACTTGAACAGTTTGTATTGTATGTTAAAATTTGTGTATATACGTACATACAGTTTTGAGGAGATTCCAGATGAACAAGTTTTCTTTTGGGGAAATTAGAGGAAAGCCCTCATAGTTCGTAGATTGAGCAGGCAATAGTAACTAATTGATGAAAAATAAAAATCAGGAATATGTGTAACTTTAGGCGTTACGTTGGAGATCAGGTATCTACGATGTTGCGGACTTCGAACTGGACACAACAGGCACAATAAAAGCTTCTAAAATTGAGCCGTTAGATACCTCAAATCTTACTAACCTTGATCTCGTTCCTTAAAAAAGAAAAAAGACAATAAGATTAAGGTCAATCATGACGTATTTAGGTTTGACATTTGTCCTAGAGTTGTTTTTTGATGTTCAAGAGGTTTTAATTTTTGTTCAAAAAAATCCACGGTTTTATTTTTTCCATTAGGATGTTTTTGTGTTTAGGAGGCGTACCAACTTCGATGATTTCATCCTTCCTCTTGAAAAAATTTCAAAGCAAATTTCGCACTGCGGTTTGTTCTCAATCACAGTAATCTCAAAGAATTGTCGTCGCTAAGATGTTTTTTTCTTCATTCCACTACACCCGCTAGACGACGATTCTGGTGATATTCTCAGGAATTTATCGATTTTCAGTTATAACAGGCAACTCACATGAATATGTAAAACAAGTGATTCGCGCTCTTCAAAATTTACAGGAGAGCTGACGACACGACCGCACGCGTCTCACGCTCACAAATCGCTGTTTTTTCAACTTTAAGGCACCTTACACACAGTCCGAATATAACACCGTAGTTTCACTTCCGAATCGTTTCTACGTATCGTGGTCTTCCTTCCGATTCCATTTGCTTTGCGGTCTTGCACTCAACTACCGTGGCCGCAATCGACCGCCCTATTTATAGGCAAGCCCAGCGCATTCTAACGAAAATCATTACCAACAGATGGTGCTGGGACAATACAAATGTGTTTGTATTTGTTTCATAGTTATTAATTGGCCAAGTATTCGATTTAAAATTTCATGTTTTATATGCTTGATTATATACTTATATCCGAATCCTAATAAGCCAAACGCCTAAAATTTAGGCATGGATTACATATTTTTAACATGACAAAAAAGGGTCGGGGGGTCGCAAAAAAAATTTTATACTAGGGGGGTCGTGTCATGAAAAAAGGTTGAAAAACACTGATCTAGAGTAAAGTCAGAATGATTCTCAATGAGAGATTCCTTCCATTATTTGCTAACGTTGTGTCTAAAAGATGTTGTTTGCCCTGCTCTGTGTACCCACTCATAAAAAGCAGATTAGTAATAATTATTTGAAATGTGGTTGGGCTGGAGAGGACTATTATCTCTTTTTATTGTTTTGTAGTCTTCAGCCAGGAACCTTTATCACGAATATGCCTAACATTCCATTTTTATATTCATCAATTTTTTTTCTGTTTTCCTTGATGTACTTTATTGTTTCTAGATTTCTTCCTCAAGCTGAAAACCTCCGAGCTCCAAGCTCAGAAAAACTTGAATGTTTGCGAACACGAAGTATTTCGAATACTATAACATAATATAATTATGTTTTTATAAGCCTACATGCTTCAAATTTCAATGGCAGCCGATTTCTTATTTTTAGAATAAAACTGAAACGAAACACGGTTCAGAAGATAAAAAAGACATATGTTCTCAATAAAATCGGATATTTTTTTTTTAATATTATTTTTTTTTTTTTTTTTTGTCAGGGATTTAGAATATGGTTAACCAAAGGGTGCACATCCTGCATATGATCTACCCAAATTTTGCCATGTCCCACTTAGAGAATCACAATATTAGACTCTAATATTTTTCTTTTTGAAGCATTAATTATGGAAGAAAAGATTAATGTGCTAAGAATAAGAGAAAAACTTGTAAAAAAATAATCAGATATAGAATTTGTTCGTATTTTTTTTATCAGGAAGCGTTGCAACAATCTACATCAGTAAAAAAAAAAAAAAAAAAAAAACACCTAGCCTGACTCAAAGCCAAAAATTCAAACTTGTACATCCGCTAAACTGACATTAAGTTTCCGAATTCGGCAATCATTTGCTTAAATCCATTGGAGAGAATCAGGGAGAGCTGGTATCAATATTACTGATTTACTTCATTTTTGCTTTAGTCACTTCAATTATCTTCTTTGCTTCTGGGAAGCCCCTGTTCCAAGCTTTGAGTGGACTAATTGACCGTCAACTGATACCTCAAACGATGCTATAAAAAAAAGAATAGAATAGGAGAACAAGTCAAAACATCTCAAACAATAATCATTATCTAACGCTTGGCTTTGTTGAGAACATTACAGTCAACATTAATTGTATAATAAAATGACTGAATTTACTATAAAACGACAGTAAAAGATTATAAAGACCATAGAAACCACCTGAACAAACCACTCAAACAGTAATCATTATCTGACGCTTGGCTTTGCTGAGAACATTACAGTCAAAGTTAATGTATTAATACAAAAAAAGCCTACTGAAAACACTGTAGCCAAATGTTTGAATGCACCTGAATTGTATTGTGAGTTTTCCAATTTAAAAACTTTCTGGTAACAATGGCAAAATTCAGAGATGATCCTGCATCCAAACCTCTCCTGCCATACTCAAATAACACATACATTTTCGTATTACAAGGGGTTCATATTGGAATTTGACCCCCCCCCTCAAAACAACCGTGATATGCTACGAGTTGGAGAGTACCAAGGTAGAAAAATATTAATTTTTATTAACAAGTTTAGTTTTTTTATCCATTTTACTAATTTATCTTAGCTATATGATGAAAATTACACATTGTATCAGAATAACATAAAAAAATTATTACACTTGTCATAACGTTTCTTCTGGAGAGGCTGCTTTTTCGCGTCGCTTTTTGATGCTTGTCGGTATGTTTAACGCATTTTGCTAAGACAAGAAAAAGATTTCTATGGTGCAGTTAGGATGATAAACCCAAGACGGCAGTGACTCCCATGATGTATCATAGAATAGCTTTCCTGTGTAGATACAAACCCAGAATTTCGGTAATGATGCTTACTCTCTTCTTTGGTGGGTTTGTTGAAGAACCCACCATATTTGTATTGGAGAAAATTTTATCTATATCAAAACAAGTTCAAAGCTTCACTAAGATACATAAATATAAATATTGACGAAGAACACACTACCTTTCCATATCAAACAAACACAACTTCAGAATAATAGGGAAATCTTTTCCAAGACAGTGCAATTTAAATCGGTAAATATTTCGGCCCTATGTCCAAGGGCCGTCTTCAGCACAACATTAAAGAAAAAAATATATATAAAACAAACTTACATTAAAATACGAAGTTTAAACTAAAAATGCTTTTAAAAAACGCTTTAAAAAAAAAACCTTTAAAACAGCCCCAGTATCCTTACTTCAACGAAGTTCAACCAGGACTGATAAATAAAATGATGAGAGAGGATGAATTCATTCAAACGAAATAGAATAAAATTATTAACTGCAAGTTTTCAAAGCTAATCTTGCTTTTTTAGCAGCTAGTCTTAAAGGTCTTTTTGTAACGGGGTCAATACTATTGACAATTGGTTTAATAAAATATTTTGTTAGATCATTTTTAATTAAATTTGAGCATAAAGAATTCAGTGAATATTCTCCTAAGTCCCTATTTAAGGAAACATTTTTATTTATTTTGAGCCTAATTTCGATTGATTCCTGGACTACCTGTTATATCCCCAAATCACTACTAATGAGAAAAGATTTTTCAAAAAGTATTGTGTGGCGGGGATTATCAAATATATGGCTAGCTAAAGCAGAATCAAAGGAGTTATTAGAACTATTAGCAATTAACGCTTTGTCTATGTCTTCTTTATGCTGGTGTATCCGTTTTTCTAGATTCTGATGAGTTCTGCCAACGTAGTAATTGCCACAATCGCATGGTATTTGATAAACCCATCTTTGGCGAGTAACTGGGGTTTTATCTTTACCGGAGTTTAAGAAATTTGTGATTTTAAAATTATTGTTGAAAACTAAATACAGATTGTTTTTTGTGCAAATATTTTTTATTTTTGTGGTGATTCTTGGGATGTACGGAAGATAGATTATATTAGAGGGTTTTTCCGGAGCCTCACATTGTGAAATATCGTTGATTTTACGAAAATGTCTTTTTCCCTAGAAATTGAATTTGAAAGTTTACCCTTGCAGTTTACCCTAGAAATTGAATTTGAAAATAAACTACCATTTTTAGATGTGCCAATTATCCGTAATGCTAATAATTTTGACTTCACTATCTATAGAAAACCAACACAAAACAATAGATATCTTCATTTTAATTCAAATCACCCCCCACAAGTTAAGAGACCAGTTGTAACTTCTCTCATTGACCGTGCCCTAAACATTTGCTCCAATTCATACATAAAAGCAGAAATAAATTTTATCAGAGATATTATTTTTGGCAACGGATACCCCATTCCTTTTATAAATAATACGATTAACCGTAGACTAAAAGACATTTTCGTAAAATCAACGATTTTTCACAATGTGAGGCTCCGGAAACACTATTAGAGTTGGAAAATCTTCTTTCTTTTGTTTAATAAATCTTTATTTAGTATTTTTCATTAAAAAAAAAACTGAAGAAAAAAACCTGAAAGCTTTGGAGTAGTATATTTTTTTATTAACTAATTTTTAAAACGTTTAAAAAAAGTGATATTGTATTTATATTCACTCTTGCGCCAAAGAAATTATCTGTAACGTCTGTTTTCTTTTGCTAATTTTTGTATAAGAAGCAATTTGAATAACATTTTTGACAAATTATAGCTTGACCAGATCTGTGGGTCGAAAAGGGAGTGAATAGTACCAAAATGGGCTGAAAAATTCGGATTAGTAAAAAAAATTCCAAATATACCACACCGTTTCAAGACCTCTAAATTGTACCCAATATGGTACAATTGTACCACGTTGACAACGCTATAGAAGAATCTTCTAGAAATTGGTCTATTAAAGCCTGTGGCGCTGGTGTCACCTGGGTAGAGCCTATATTTCGTTTATAGTCAGTTATAGTAAAAAAGTATAACAAACTATGAATCCGCTAGTAAAACCATGGATTAGACAGTAAAATTAAAAGAAAATTATAACCTCAATGGGTCTCCAGTTACAATTGTAGATTTCCTTAGATCGGTTTGCTTCTGTTTATTGCTTCAATTTTCAAGCACTGTAATGTTTACATAGGTTACAGAGTAAAAGTTTTTTTGAAACTTTTATGCGAATTTATTTAAATGATAAATAGCGTAGTTCAACATATCCTATTCTTACTAACCTTGGTCTGTATAGTACAATTTAAGCTAACCCTGGATTTAAAAATTAATTAAAAAGAATAATAATGAATTGAATACTCCTGATTTGACCATGTCTTCACTATTTTGGATTAATTTCTTTGCAGTTAACTTTTTTGACAGGCTTATTTTGTATTTGCTGAGAAGAGCCTAATAAAGATTCGCTAATGCTTTTGTGATTTATGTTTTGTATCTAATCAGAAAAATTCTTTATTAAAAAACAAAACAACTTACAAGTCCGTCCAACAGCTCCAGTGACTTCAGCATCTGGGATGGAAAGCTTTATTTCAGCTGCTAATGCCCGGTAGCGGGGGGCGTACCCTCATTCACCACTGCAAGATATGAATTTTATTACATCCGTGTTTGAACACTTAAGCAATGAAAATATAAATACAATAATTTAGAATTGCTGGAAAATATTTCTACACCAGGTAATTTAAAAAAAAAAGAGTACTGTAATTCGTTTTAGGAAATAATAACAAAGTAACAGCAAATACATTTTTTTAAGCATTTGAAACAATCTGAAAATGAATATTTTATTACATTTGTTCATCCAATTTTTGAATTGAATTTGCAGCCAGTAAAGTAAGATTTACCTAGTAAAGAGCAATATGTCACCTAGTCTTAGTCTTTTTCAGAGCCAAATCCAATTAGAGGGAGACAAGCCCTTTGATGAAAACCCAGGCCCAAGTAAATATGAAATCGAAATCCCAAGAGAGTATTTCAAACAAAAAGGATTATAAGATTTAAAAAAATAATTTCCAGGGGTGACACACTTCTTTCAGTCCCAGGAACTGCAAATGGCCCATGTGGAACAGAGGCAATGTAAATATCTGGGTTGCAGCAGTAGCTAGCAACCTAATAAGAGATGGTCACATCCAATGTTAAGAAATATCATGTCCCATAAATCCTAAAAATAGAGTCAAATCAAAACAAAAAGTACACTATTAGAACCGCCTTGTCCGAAACCCGTATATAGGAAACTTTCTGTCCATTGGCTTGAACAGCAAGGGAAATATATTGGCTTGAAAATCAAGAAATGTAGCACCTACAACACCATTCTGCCTAAATGGCATCTTTTTTTCTTTTCCACAGATAGCTTGGCAATGGAACATCATAGAGATGTTCCATGGCTCATTTTAAAGGAAATTAATGGGGTTAAAAACCTTTTGTAATTAAAATAAATTATTTTTTTAAATAAAATCAATTTTTTAAGAAAAACTCCAGATTTCATGTTAAAAATTGATCAATGACACCATAATTGTAAGTTGTAGCCAGGTCGTCTCTTACTATTGCAATTGAGAAAAAGCCATAGGCTTTTTCCTGTTTGCAATTTCACATCAAACAAAGAACATTTATTTTAGAGAAGAACCAGCTTAAGTTCATCACATTTTTTGTCTTTCTGTTAATTAATAAAACATAACTTTGTAATACAATGCAATTTCTGACCAAAATTACATTAAGGAACAAACTGAAGCAATAAAAGGAATCACTGTATAGATGATTATTTTAATTATATTTTTTAAGAAGTCATCATAAGTAAAAATTTCCCGTACCAGGAATCAAACTCAAACCAACTGGGTGATGGCCAGCTATCCCAACCACTAGACCAAGCAGAATATATTAAAACATCTGATTAATGAAGTTTATGTTAAAGAACAAGTTATGGACTTAGTTAGCTGCCTGATTCTTTGAGGATTGTATCTTACTATTCCAAAGAAGAAAAAGTGGTAGGCTTTTCCTGCTTGCAATCAGATTCCTTTATCCGGGTTGCAGCAAAAGCTAGCAACCTAGTAACAAACAATCACGTCCAATACTAAAAAAATATAGTAGCCCTTAACTCCTAAAAATACAGTCAGATCAAAAAACATACAATAGGAAGATGTGTTGTTTAACCTTGTTGACATCAGAGTCATGCTAGGAATTTCAATATGTATTACTGAATAGCCCTAATTGAGGGCCACCATAAACCTCTTTTAACTACCATTTATGGATTGTTTTTAGGGATGGTCCAAACTGATCTAGTGTTAAACATAAAATCATGTAGACCAAAGGACAACAGTCCAAGTCCAGAACACTTAAAGTATAGTGGCCGGCGGTAACCCCCCCCCCTTGGAAAATAAGGCTTTCTAAATTTGAGAATTTTATTTTAGTTTTTTTTTTTCTGTAGGGGGTAAGGAATTTCGGTACTTGTGTATTATGCGCCACTCACTCAAGTTTACGCTGTGTACAATTCCAGAACACATCAGTTTTTTTTTAGTTTCTTTGTTACTTTAGAAATCAATTTGAACCTGACCATGGAAACAATGGGCAAAGTTCATAACTTGCAGCCCTTCCCCCCGGGAACTGTGGGGGAGGGATTAAGTCATCCTCAGACATATCTATTAAATTTTCGACTATGCTGAACAAAATGGCTATCTCGAAATTTTGATTGGGTGATTTTGGGGAAAAAATTAGCGTGTGAGGGGGCCAAGTTGTCCTCCAATTTTTTTGGTCACTTAGAAAGGGCACTAGAACTTTTAATTTCCGTTCAGATGAGTCCTCCAAAGATATCCTAGGACCACTGGATTGATACGTTCACTCCTGAAAAAAACAAAACAAATAAACACGCATCTATGATCGTTATTCAGGCAAAAAATACAAAATTCAAAACTTTGGAATATAGGAACTTGTAACATCTCTGCTAGGGAACTCTGATACGCTGAATCTTGTAGTTTGATTTACATTAAGATCTATCAATTTTGGCGGGTGTTTCCCCCTTTTTTCGAAAATAAGGCAAATTTTTTCAGGCTCGTAACTTTTGATTGGTAAGACTAAACTTAATGACACTTATATATTTGAAATCAGCATAGATATCCGATTCTTTTGATGTGTCCATTGGTATCAAAATTCCGTTTTTTAGAGTGTCGGCTACTATTGAGCCAGGTTGCTCCTTACTTACAGTTCGTTACCACGAACTGTTTGATTGCTAATCAAAGTTTATGTTATTTGTGCCTTTCATTTATGTTATTTTACTGTGTTCATGGCCGTATATTTGCCTTTAAAATACACTTATTTGTCAATCTATCTAATATGCAGAATAATTGTACCAAAAACATTTTGCATGCACACCCACTATGCTAACCCCCCCCCCCCAATGTGCAAATCTATAGCGCAAATTTATTTCTAAAGTAACTAAGAAAAAAACAAAAAACGGCTGTGTTCTCGAATTTTACACAGTGTAAACTTGAGTGAGTGGCACATAATACATAAGTACCAAAATTCCTTACCCCTACAGAAATTAAAAAAAATAAAACTCAAATAAAATTCTCAAATTTTTAAAGCCTTATTTTCCAGGGGGGTATTTTCCGAGGGCGGTATTTTCCGGGGGGGGGGTGAACGCCTAGAACTATACATTACATACATCACAAAGAGCCAAAGAATTTATTGCAAAATGTTGGAATTTAAGCATTAATTATTTAATTCAAAACACCTTTGGTATGTTCTTAACAAATGGTGTTGGATCATGCTTCCAGTGATAGCTGCAACCTAGTTAAGAGCAAACCGTGGTCCATGGTAAACAAAATACAATATGCGTTAAAAAACGTCTAGAGAAAAAAAAAATTGTCATTTGTAGCTGATTCATGAATAATAACTATTATTTCAACTAATCTTAAGAGTAAAATATTATTCTGAAAACAAATTTACAGTAAATTCTGAAAAAAAAAAAATCCCAAAACCCCTCAAAAATGTCATCAGATAGAAACAAGACATGGAACATTGCCATTGCCATGGTCAAAAACTTTATTTTGTTATCAAACCCCACTTTAAAAAAAGAGAAATCCCTTTTTGCATGCATAGTACTGAAGGGTCCTCTTTTTTCTGCTTCTTCCTCTTTTTTCTTTGCCACTACGAGGGAACTAAAACATCATAGAGCTGTTTAAGGGTTCATTTAAATGCTAATTAATATTTTACAAATTTGTTATGGTACTTGATCATAAAGTACCATATAGCACCCTTAAAGTGCAACTTGGGTGCCATTTCTTGAAAGGATAGATGGCACAGGAACATTATAGAGCTGCTGAATGGCTAATTTAAAAGCCTTTTCGTCTAATTGCTTTTACAAAGTAGACTTGATAACACCACCATAAAGTGCCATAAATCACCCAAAAGTGCACTTCTAGGTTTCTTTATTGTCTTTAATTTCTTGCTAGTAATAAATATAATTAATGAATTAATTTCTAGCTAGTAAATGGATGATTTGAGACAGTAAATAGGGTAAAGCAGACTTTTGTAGACAATGATTTATAGAATGGTAACAGCTCTGCCTTGTGGCTGTGGTAACACAAATCCAAATCTTAGCAAAAATAAAGAGAACACAAATTTCTTTAAATACATATTTTAAATTCTTTAATAATTTCTTAGATGATTGATTTTTATTTTATTTACAATTCCTCAAAGATGATAAAGTCTAGAAAAAATGCAAAGTTCAACATATATTTGATGTCCTGTTTTGACAAAAACTTATGTTGACTTCTTCAATTTCTTTGCCTTAGTTGGGATAAGATCTTCTTAAAAGATTTATTGTCAATATTTGTAAAACCTAAAAAACACAAAAAATTAATTTCAAGAAAACTAAGCTGTTCTGATGAAAGCAAAGAGCAAAGTTGAAACTTAACAAGAAAATTACTGCTATGCGGTTTTATGCAACATAATCTTGATAAACTGTTTCAAGCAAATTTGCTTGTGATATTCAATATATTCGTAGAATTCTGAAAAACTAGCTCTTTACTGTGCTTGTTTTCGTTTTAAGTTTTGCTTTGTTTGTTTTAAGTTCCCATGTTGCTCTTTGCTTTTATTAGAAAACACTTTGTTTTTTTAAATCAATTTTCACCAAAATTGACTTTCCACATTTTTTTAGGGTGTTGTTAACAAACTGGAGTTATTTGGGGAATATTAGGGCATTAATCTACATGATTAAAAGTTTGATCACTGAAAATAATTAATACTTTTGCATGGCTGTTGTAAATGGAAAAACAGTTAGTACATAATTCACAAATGGTGTTTAATTTCCATTGAAGTCTTTATTTAAGGTTTGAAAACCTGCTGCCTGAAACAAACTGCAGGAAAACGCAATTCATATTTTTCACAAATGTTTGGTTTCTATAAAAGGATGATAATCAAAGATCGAAAATTTACTTAAGTCCTTGATTACACATCTGACAATGACATCATACTAAGATTTCCAACCTGCATGATTGGAAAGGCTGAATGGGGCTCTCGGACCTTCCACCACAGCAATACCCTCACTTCTATCTTTGCAAGTACGAGATACGTTCTACCTCGTTAAATTCATAATTACCCTTATTATTTACAGAATAATCCAAAATCATTAAATATTAACATCAAAAAAATATTTTACAACTGTCCTTGTTCAGAACACAAAAAGTAGATGTTGCCCAAAGGATATTTAATTTCCAACAGAGGTTGATTTTCCAAGTTGAAATTCAAGGATTTCTTCTTGATGATTATAAATCTGAGACTAGTGTTGTGATAGTAATGTCCCAAAATCAAAATATATGAAGCACATATCTAAAAAATGGTGGACTTTCTACACCTTGTTGAAAAACTGAGTCATGCCAGGCATTTCAATTTGCATCATTAAAGGAGCCAAATTAAATCCCTTGGACAAACGCCACTATATGACAAACCCTCTCATCCTCTGCAACTTAGTCCATGTAACCATGCTGAATCTCCTTTGACTTATGATGGTTCAGGGAATTGTCTTAAATAATATTAAATAAAAATAACATGTTTTTTCAACTGAAAATAAGGAGCAATATCAAAACTTGAAAAAGAAAACAGAAATTACTACATATATGAAATAGATGTCCCCTCCTGAAGTCCTGGCTCTTCATACTAATTTTTTGTAGAATTTTTGAAAAGGGTTTATTATTCTAATTAAACACCTCTTGTGTTCCAGGAGTCATTCTTAAAGAATTCAAACACAAAGTCAAATTTTAGCATGAAGAGCAAGGTCTTGAGGAGGGGCAACCTTTTTCACATATGTAGTAATTTCTGTTTATTTTAAGTTTTGATATTGCTCCTTACTTTCTGTGGAAAAAAAGTTTTTATTTAATTTCTGATTGTTTTTAAATAATACTGGGAAATTTGGCTCCCCCTCCAAAAATTCAAGGAAAGTAAGACAAATAGAAATAATTGTCTACAGGAGTTTTGGCAAATTCACTGAGCGTAAAATTCCCCATGGAGAGTTCACTCCCTGAACTCCCCCCCCCCAAAAAAAAAAGGGGTCGGTATGCTTCCCAATAATAAACGCTATAGATTAACAAGGGACAAACTTAATGACTTCCATACTTTTTTCCATGGGCTGTGGGGGGGGGGGTCATGTTATCTCTGGAGGCATAGTTTCTGGGCTTTTCAAATATGCTGAACAAAATAGCTATCTCAAATTTTGATCAGTTCAATTTGAGCAAAAAGGGTGGTGGAAGGGGGGCTAGTTGCCCTCCAATTTTTGGTCACTTATAAAGGGCACCAGAGCTTTTGATTTCTATATTAGAATGAATCCTTTTCCCAATATTATTGGACTTGATTTGATGCAATCACCTTTGGAGAAAAAAAAAATCCATGATCCTTCTTTGGGCAACCTTCTTTCGGCAAAAAATTAAAGTTTGTTAGATAAGCATCAGCTTTATTTACATGAAGCAAATTTGATGCATTCTTTGCATCAAAAGAATGTGCACAAGATTTAACATGCAAAGCTTCATTCTACTGTATAAAACAATGCAATGACCTATTCTTGGAGACCACTCATCTTTGTGGTATCCAACCAGAAAACTTGACCCACAACTTATTGAAATAGTCCAAAATACCCAATGTATTCCCTTTATCAAACTTACGTTATTAGCAAAAGCTAAGTAGCCAAAGCATACCACTTCTACAATAAAGGAGGGATAAATCAGATCTAGTAAACATTTTTTAATTGCTAAAAGTAGAACATTGAAAATCTGTTCTGGGGATTCCTTTGGTTCAGCCATTATTCACCCACATGGTAGAACTCATTAAGGTTAAACTCCAATAATTATTACACTTTTTCAAACACTTTAATTTTTCTCAATAATTATGAATAGATTGAAGAGTAGCCTCGCCCTTGTTGTTTCAACAAATAATATTTTACAGCTTTTAAAACAGCTTAGGTTGAAGCCTCTTTTTACAAAAGGCAGAATATGGAACCAGAGGTGCCCTATGCCAAGTTTTTTCTGGGTGGGGAGGGGGAGCCAATAGATTTGTGATATTGTAATAAGAATTACTTCAACTTCCTTTTTTTACCAATTGAGACTTATCTTCTAACCTTAATTTGCCCCTTGGAGTGAATTAAGATCCATCTTGATCTGTGAATCACTACATAGTTCATGATATGGATGATCAGATATCAAATGCACCCCATTAGTACTTCCAGGGAAGATCATTACACTCAACATCTAGTAACTTCTTGAAAGCTTCATCATTGGGCACCGAGGCTGTTGTATTTGAAAAACTTATAGTGGTTTACTACATGGCAGGAGAAAAACTGTTGCTGGTCTCAAGTTTTGAATAATGGCTGGAACTGCTTCTTTGAATGTCCCCTCCTGTCAGTGCCAATATTTTGGAAAGTTGACAAATGAATTGGTTTTTGTTTTTCAAAGTAAGCTTATATGTCATAAGCATATCAGTTCTTCATTGTTAGTAAACCAGTGTAGAAAATTTCAGCCACTTCAAATGTTCCTCATAAGGCTTGTCTCTCATCTTTGTTACTGCCTTAGTAGCCCTTTGTAGCACCCCTCTCAGAAGCTGTATGTCATTCATATGTTCTGGTGATGCTATGTACATTTCAAAATCCAGCATTGGCCTGACAAGGGCCTTGTAAAACTTCATGAAAAACCAGGGAGACCTGGTGGAAATAGTTTTTTTCAAGAGTCCTAGGACAGAGTTTGCATGAGACACAGTCTTTTTGCAGTTTGAATGGAATATACACTGGTTGTCAATAATGATACCAAAATTCCTTTCCTCATCCATACTTTGCAGCTCTTGCATGTTGTTTGCAGCTGGATTTACTATAGTATTGTTAAAACCTGGGTTGGACTTGCTGAAATGCCTAACACTACATTTGTCAACATTGAAACTCGTGTGCAATATTGATGGCCAGTTTTAAATATGGTCAAGTATCACTTGTAAGCATAGAGTGAGATAATTTGTAGTTAATTGAAAAACATCATTTAATTGATATTGAAGAGGGTAGGTCCTAACCTAAGACACTACCCTGCAGGATACTGCTGGTCACATCTCTCAGAAAGGATTCATTAGTGAAGAGCCTTGCTCTCTGTGTTCTATCAGTAAGAAAAGCTGAGATCCACTCCACAAGGTCTGCATTAATTCATTTAGCACGAAAACGGACGGAATTTCCGCACGGATTGCCAAATCCGCATAAATTTCCGCAATGTGTGAACGAACCATAATGCATAACGGTGAGGAATTGGGAAGGCGGAAGATAGCAGCATAGCTTGGGATGATTCTAATGCTTTAAAGAGCCGCAGCAATGCTTGTCCTACTCTTATATTTATGCATTTATACTGTATTTGCAAGTTTCCGTTTATGTCTAAACCTATTATTTATTACTTGATATTAAAATCCTCAAAATATTATTAGAATGTTTCTATTCATGTAGTAGATAGTCCTGTATGTCTTTGATGAAAGTGCCTTTTTAGATTATCTTTATGTTGAAACTTTTACGCTATTTAAATAAAAATTGATCTTCTATTTGTTTTTAAATATATTCAAGTGGGATTTTTACTATAATCTTAGCGCACATTTTTGGCATTTATAGTTTTGCCTTTTATTTACTTTTGGAATTAAATGTGTGTAAAATGAAGGACTGCGGAGCTGTTAGAAATTAAAGCTAAAGCGGCTTTCACATTATGTACGTAATTTTCGATGTTCAGTAGTTAAATTGCACTATATTAAATATCACCATTAACAGTTTAACAAGTTCTTTCACACGAGTCTGACGTAAAATCATAATCGTCATCTGAAATCATCATAAGCAATATATTCAAAAGTTAAAAGCGAGGAATGGATATTCAAGATCTGACCAAGTGTGAAAGGCCTTCTAGGTAGAAAAATTCGATCAATTTTCTTTAAAAATTAATATAATTGCCCACCCAGAAATTGCACTTTGTTGCTACTGTGTTGAGTTTTTCCATAACATAAGATAAACTTGCGTAACGCAAAATTCAAAGTAGAGCGTAAGTCTCCTTAGCACTGCCTACATTATAGACAAACTTTGCTGCGTAATATTACATACCTTGACATAAAGTTGAAGTTATGCTAGTATGAAAGGTTTTAGGGAGTAGTGTGGAAGAGGATAAGTAATGGCAAAAATTCTCAAGTGACAACTGGGCAGTATGAATTCCAGATGGCGCATAACACTGAACTAGTTATTGCAAATATTCTACCATTGGCAGCACGAAGACATGGGAAATTCGTCTCCAGAAATGAAATTCAATTCCTGTTCTATTAAAATCTAATTTACAGCTTTTTTGTCTAAGTGAAAGCAAAACTTAGAAGGGTTTTCTATTAAAGTTTTCGAGAAAAACAACTGAAATACAATTCCTGCTGTAGCCAGACATAGGCGTTCATTAAACGGAAATTGCAGAGCCTTTAAAAATTAAAACTGAATTTTTCTAGAGATTGGCTCTGAATTTGGTAAAAAGAGACTTGCGAGCCACTGGAAATGAATAATTTGAGCTGGAAAAGCTGGAAATTAGGTTCGCGGTGCCAAAAACGTTGGTTCACAACTACTGATGGTTTAACATTTTCGGACTCAAAAGAAGCACTAACAATCGGGTTATTAAAAAAAAATCGTCAGATGTTAATCTATTGATATTTTCTTTATTTCATATTTCTATTTTATTTACAAATTAGCTCTGAGATTCATGAGTTTTTAGAAATTGAAATCGTGAAGCCGGATAAGTTAGATATTGTGGGTCGGAGAAGTTAGATATCGGTATTTGAGCTTATGCAAACACACTAACTACAACTCAGATGATTTTTCCAACTTTATTTTTAATTCATGGGGATTATCATCCCACCTCCTATATCCTGTAAAAAGTACTTGTGATCAACTCTGTTGACACTTAAACAATTTTAGACTTAAAATAGATGCTTAAGGAAAGAAATTGAAACAAAAAAACATGTCCTCTACTGACAGGAAATTATGTAGTGAATGTTCTCATTTTTTACAGTTAATCTATTTAGACTATGTTCTGTTTTAAGAAAAATGAATTTCTTAGTCCGTCTCAAAGATAAAATTACTATCCTATTGTTTCTTCTTCTATAAAACTCGTGCCCGATACTTCGCAGATACTTGAAACTTGATGTTCAATTCAAGGGGCAATGAGTTTGAAAAACAAATACCTCTGTATAAGTTAAGATACTTGTGTATTATACGCCACTAACTCAAGTTTACGCTGTGTGAAACTCGAGAACAAACCAGTTTCTCGGTTAGTTTCTTTCAGCTTAGCGTGAGACAAGACAAGAGAACGAACAGATGGGAAATATATAATTTGGGGTATGTGTTTGCACATTAGGGGGAGGGGGGTATAACATTTGGACAGTTTGAAGTTAGAAAAGAATCCTTACTTCATAATATGCAGAATAATTGTACCTAACACATTTTGCATGCATACCCGCTATACTTTACCCGCACCCCATCCCCCCACCCTATTTTGCAAATATATAGCCCAAATTTGTTTCTAAAGTAACGAAGAAACTAACAAAGAAACCGGTTTGTTCTCGAGTTTTACTCAGCATAAACTTGAGTGAGAAGTGTATAATATACAGGTACCTAAATTAATTAATTAATTCAATTATGTTGCCAAAATGCCTTACAGTTGCGATTGGGGAATAAGGCATAGAAAAAGAGTTCGACATACACAATTGAGATATCAAGTCAAACTTGTCTGCTATTTAAATTTCCATTCTTTCATTCACCTAGCTTCAGCGGCTATAACTTTTCTCGAACAAACGGATGGTCAAAAACATCAATATAAGGGAAAGACGATTGTGCAGGGTCTTCGTCAAGGGGACGGAACCATTTTTTAAAACACACAATCCGTAATAATGCTAATATGCCATTCTTTCTGGAATTACGTATATTTTTAAGGAATGAAACACATTAAAGCTTTTCAAAAAATGCCTTTCAGGAAAATTGCTCAATATTGCCCTCTGATTGCAAGAGGAAGCTTTTAAATAAATTTAAAATGGTTATAAAAAGTTCTGCAGTCTTTTCAACCATTAACTTTAAATGCTAATTATCTCCTCAACTTTAGAATAGGAACGCATTATTCTGTTTGCATAGAGCCTTTCTCGATCGAAACCAAATCGTTCCAAAGCCTGAAACGGTATCTAAAAAACCGAGTAAGGGGGCGATACTAGTCCACTAAACTCTCTTTTAAATACATCTCTATAGCTTGACTTCAGTGCATTGCATACACGTATGAAAGATCCAAAGCAAAATGCTGTATTTTATTTCAAATCTAAATATCATACTAACTAGTATTTATTCGGAAGTTCAGATTTTTTAATTCGGAAAATTGTTTAAACAGATAAGCATAAAAAAGAAGCTTTCTAAAAGGCAGCAGTGTGTTATTTACTACTACACATTTTCGGATAACTAAAATGTTAATGTCACCGTATAAGATCGAGATCCTGTATTATCCGCTTCGAGAGGGATTTGGGACAGTATTCGAATTAAGAAGCTACCTGACTGTTTTGGGGCAGCATCAACTTTTAAAGCTAGTTTGTTTAACTTTTTTTTCACCAGTTCTGAAGTAATCTGTAAGTAGCCTAATTGATAGTTACAAACAACATACATTCTTATTTACTCTTCAATTACAAGTGTTTTTCACATTTCTTCCGCTTTTCCTAAATTTCTCTAAAAGAAATGGGGGTTTTCTGAAATTTCCACTAAAACTAATTTTAACTGTTGGTATTTTATGTTAACGTTCGTGTATTTATGAACCTTAATTTTCGGGGAGATTTTAGAGGTAAATTTCCTTTTGGAGAAATTGGGGGGAACCCCTAAAATTCGAAGATGGTTGAAACAATGGTAACTCATTCATGAAAAAAAAAAACAGGAATGTGTGTAGCTTTAGGCGTCATGTCGGAGATCAGGTACCTCTGAGGCTGTGGACTTTTAACTGAATACGCATAGTAAAACTACTAACACGGAGCCGTTAGATATCTCAGATCTTACTTACCTGAGTTTCGTATCTTATAAAAAAAAGCAGGAAAAAAAAGGATTCCGTATATTTTTTCCTTCAATTTTAGGAACGTGCTAATTATTGCTATACAATTCTCCTTTTCTGTATAACTTAACCTCCAATAACAGTTATGATATAATCTTACAATTCTGGTGAGAAAGCTATTCAACCTCCTATCAAAATAAATCAGATAAGTTAGGTTTTTCATTATAAATTATCTAGAGTAGTCATTCCTCCAATTACATCATTTTTCACACGTGGCACCCGCTTAGTATTAAAACTACGTATCAGCATTAAACGTCTTTTGCATTAAAATTGAATTCCTGAGTTTTCCTAATTTTTTAAGGTGTATATCGGTGTGTTAAAGCTCTGTTAAGGAATCAGATTTCACTTTTAGTGTCCTACGTACTTGAACAGTTTGTATTGTATGTTAAAATTTGTGTATATACGTACATACAGTTTTGAGGAGATTCCAGATGAACAAGTTTTCTTTTGGGGAAATTAGAGGAAAGCCCTCATAGTTCGTAGATTGAGCAGGCAATAGTAACTAATTGATGAAAAATAAAAATCAGGAATATGTGTAACTTTAGGCGTTACGTTGGAGATCAGGTATCTACGATGTTGCGGACTTCGAACTGGACACAACAGGCACAATAAAAGCTTCTAAAATTGAGCCGTTAGATACCTCAAATCTTACTAACCTTGATCTCGTTCCTTAAAAAAGAAAAAAGACAATAAGATTAAGGTCAATCATGACGTATTTAGGTTTGACATTTGTCCTAGAGTTGTTTTTTGATGTTCAAGAGGTTTTAATTTTTGTTCAAAAAAATACACGGTTTTATTTTTTCCATTAGGATGTTTTTGTGTTTAGGAGGCGTACCAACTTCGATGATTTCATCCTTCCTCTTGAAAAAATTTCAAAGCAAATTTCGCACTGCGGTTTGTTCTCAATCACAGTAAACCCAAATTTCAAATAACTGTCGTCGCAAAGACGTTTTTTCTTTATTCCACTACAGCCGCTAGACGATGATTCTGGTGGTATTTTCAGGAATGTATCTATTTTCAGTTATAACAGGCAATCCACATGAATATGTAAAACAAGTGATTCGCGCTCTTCAAACTTTACAGACACGACCGCACACGTCTCACGCTCACAAATCGCTGTTTTTTCAACTCCAAGGCACCTTACACACAGTCCGAATATAACACCGTAGTTTCACTTCCGAATCGTTTCTACGTATCGTGGTCTTCCTTACGATTCCATTTGCTTTGCGGTCTTGCACTCAACTACCGTGGCCGCTGTAGACCGCCCTATTTATAGGCCAGCCCAGCGCATTCTAACGAAAATCATTACCAACAGATGGTGCTGGGAATCTCGACACTAACAATAAAAAAATGTTTGTATTTTTTTTAATAGTTATTAATTGGCTACGTATTCGATTTAAAATTTTATATGCTTGATTAAATACTTGTGTCCGAATCCTAATAATGGGTCGCAAAATATTTTGCGAGGGGTCGCAAAATATTTTTTTATACTAGGGGGGGGGGGTCGTGTCATGAAAAAAGGTTGAAAAACACTGATCTAGAGTAAAGTCAGAATGATTCTCAATGAGAGATTCCTTCCATTATTTGCTAACGTTGTGTCTAAAAGATGTTGTTTGCCCTGCTCTGTGTACCAACTCATAAAAAGCAGATTAGTAATAATTATTTGAAATGTGGTTGGGCTGGAGAGGACTATTATCTCTTTTTATTGTTTTGTTGTCTTCAGCCAGGAACCTTTATCCCGAATATGCCTAACATTTTATTATATATTCATCATTTTTTTTTTCTGTTTTCCTTGATGTACTTTATTGTTTCAAGATTTCTTCCTCAAGTTGAAAACCTCCGAGCTCCAAGCTCGGAAACACTTGAATGTTTGCAAACACGAAGCATTTTGAATACTATAACATAATATAATTATGTTTTTATGAGATTACATGGTTCAGATTTAAATGGCAGCCGATTTCTTATTTTTAAAATAAAACTGAAACGGAATATGGCTCGGAAGAGAAAAAAGGAGTATGTTCTCACTAAAATCGGATCTTCGGTACCCAAACCGGTGTTCTTTGGGATCTAAAATCAGGTTAGACATTTACTAATTTTGGGACCTGAAAACCTCACCTTTTTCTGTTTTTATGAATTTATTGTTTGTTTCCCTCGAGTGTCCGAGGTTGTCTCTCTTCATCCGGATTTGGATATATTACACCAGTAATTCCCAAGCGATTTTGGACCGTACCCGACCGAGGTATTTTTAAAATCCTGACACCCCTTTGTGACATTTAAATTTTGCTACTCAATATTTTACGCAATATTTTACCTGAAGGAAGCATAAATCGCAGTTATCGTGGTATCTTTTTTCGATTGTCTTTTGTCTGGCCATATTTTACGCTTGTCTAGCCATATTTTACAAATATGGCTAGCCATATTTTACACTATTTTTTTAGTATCATATACTAATTACACTAAATTTTTGTCTGTATACAACACATTCTATACAATGCATGACGTCATTACAATACTATGATATATCTTTTTTGCTCTGTAAATGCAACTTAATGTGAGGTCTTTCATATGATTTTTTTGTTGTTTTTTTCAATCAGGGCTCCAGAACATGGTTAACCAAAGGGTGGACATCCTGCATATGATCCACCAAAATATTGCCATGTCCCACATTTTTTTTTCTTTTTAAAGTATTAATTATTGAAGAAAAGATTAAAGTGCTAAGAATATGAGAATAACTTGGAAAACAATAATCAGACAGAGAATTTGTCCGTATTTTCTTTTTCAGGAAGCGTTACAACAATCCACATCAGTAAAAAAAAAACACCTAGCCTGACTCAAAGCCAACAATTCAAGCTTGCACATCCGCTAAATTCGCATTAAGTTTCCAAATTCGGCAATCATTTGCTTAAACTCATTGGAGAGAATCAGGGAGGGCTGGTATCAATAATACTGATTTACTTCATTTTTGCTTTAGTCACTTCAATTATCTTCTTTGCTTCTGGGAAAGCCCCTGTTCCAAGCTTTGAGTGGACTAATTCACCGTCAACTGATACCTCAAACGATGCTATAAAAAAGGAATAGAATAGGAAAACAAGTCGACAAAACTCAAACAATAATCATTATCCAACGCTTGGCTTTGCTGAGAACATCACAGTCGACATTAATTGAATAATAAAATGACTGATTTTACTATAAAACGACAGTAAAAGATTATAAAGACTATAGAAAAAAGGTTACAAAGACCATAGAAACCACCTGAACTAACCACTCAAATAGTAATCATTATCTGACGCTTGGCTTTGCTGAGAACATTACAGTCAAAGTTAATGTATTAATACAAAAAAAGCCTACTGAAAACACTGTGGCCAAATGTTTGAATGCACCTGAATTGTATTGTGAGCTTTCCAATTTAAAAACTTTCTGGTAACAATGGCAAAGTTCAGAGATGATCCTGCATCCAAACCTCTCCTGCCATCAGTGTGGCCAGATTGGCTTATTTTACGCCAAACTGGCTTATTTTGTGGGTGACTAGTGTGAAAATTTTCGGAACTGGCTTGTGGCTTAAAACTTGGCTATTTATATTCTGAGCTGGCTTATTTCTTGGCTTGATTTGCTTTTTCGGGAAGAATTTATATTTTTTGGCAATTCATCTGATTTTCGAACGAACGAACGAACGAATGCTCAGGAAAGGTCAAAATCACGTTTTAACTCTATGGTAAAAATACGGATCTAACCGCGGCAGTGCGGTGAAGTTTTCAAATCCTAAGAGACACGTGGCTTCGTCACAACAGCATAAAAAGCATTAGCCATTAAGTCATGGGGTTGAACTACAGCTAAAGGTACAGTATATTAGCTGTTACTTGTTAGTATAGAATAACGCCAGGAATCAAACTCATAACAGGCATGTCTGTAACATCTACAGATCCTGTTTAACTGTTTAGTTCATGTGAGTCATGCTGTCGTCATGCACACTCTAGCTATTTTCTGTGGTTTGTATCTCTGTACAAACAGGTTGGGTACACAGTATAGCCGACTGGGTACACACCCCAATGCATTGGGTACTGCCCCCAATATATTGGGTACCCCCATACTCGTTTTCACTTTTTGTCTAGGCCTATTCTGAGAAAATACATTTATTTAAATTTGAGGTTTTCTTTGCATCACTTCAGTTTAAATATGCTCAAAGGAAGAAGCAAATTGGTCATTGGTTTTCTCAGAATA
Organism: Artemia sp. Qi Xiang Cuo; assembly: GCF_049724085.1. NCBI lineage: Eukaryota > Metazoa > Arthropoda > Branchiopoda > Anostraca > Artemiidae > Artemia > Artemia sp. Qi Xiang Cuo. The sequence continues at coordinate 15,065,270 of NC_142798.1, read as the reverse complement.
CATGCAAAAGTGAAAATCATTATGGGGCAGTTGGGGATATTAATTGTTTTATGTACTACCATCAACATAATGTACTACTTCACCCCTGAAGTAGTACACCACAGGATCTGTACCTAAGAATTTGAGTGCTACACCCCACAATCAGTACTATATTAAACATGGCATAGGTCGTACTACGCTATATATGGAGTAGGTCCTGCTATGCTATATATGGAGTAGTACACTTGGTTAGATGTAGGTATCAAATTCTGAGGTACAGATCCTGTGGTATACTGCTACAGTGGTGAAGGAGTACATTATATGTTGATGGTTGTACCTAAAACAATTAATCCCTAACTGGTATGGGGGGTACCCATTGCATTGAGGTGTGTACCTCAATGCATTGGCTACCAGCAAATTGGGTACATGCCACAGAAAAATAGCTGGTGTACGTGACTGGTTTGCACCCCAATTTTTAGCGGTGATGAGCATCAGCTTATGACAATCAAACCTGAAGCAATCAATCTTGTTTCAGACTCACTTTTATTCATTTTCCCCAATGTGTTAGCCTATAGTTAAATACTAGAGAAATTAGTTATATATAATATAGGCTAATAGCTAATATGTAATAAAGTACCATATAATACTAATGAAAATATCAGAAAGAGATATATGAGTACAGGAGCAGGATAAGTAGATTAGTTACCCTTACTTTGATGTCTGATTTCTTTGTTCCTGTTGCTGTAGCCTAGGCCTATAGGGTAAGACTCCTAGTGATTAGCCAGTGCCTAATCTGAGCTGTATATCTGATTAGAATGCAGTCTGTCCTTTACCTGGCAGCTGAGACTTTAATCTTGACCACTACTAATTTTCAGAATTATCAATCTTGGCCAATAGTCTACAAATCTTGACCACAACATTGATAATTAAACATGAGACATTACCTTTAACAGACAGCAGCTATGGAAGTTATCCTATAGTTTTGTTATTTAGAAAAAAAACCTTTCAGATTTTGAAATAAACAAGGTTCATTGTTATATTAAATTTAATCAATCAACTGTAGAGAATCAAGGCAAGTGTCCTGAAAATCAGATCATTGACCCCTCTTCTTTCTTGGCTGGGTTGACAATAGATCCAAATCTTTAATTTGTTCTTCTTTTCTCATGATAAGTTCATACACTTCTTGGGAGAATTCAATTTTTACTGAATGAGATAATCCCTTACTACATAGTTTCTGTTGTAAACACTGCTTATTAATATTCAAAATGTGGATGAATATGGAAAGATGTAAATCAGCTCTTAGCTAATAATGTGAGGTAACATCATAGTAGGGTTTATCTAATTCAATATAGTCAGCGTATTTTGACCTACTATATATGGTGTTGTAGATTTAGATCCATTGACAGTTTTCTTTCCAGTATTTTACAATTCAACAGTATATGCTCAGGGGTTTCTTCTGTGTTTTTACAGTACCTGCAAAACGGGCTATTGGCAACTTCTCCATTTGGCTGCTTTATTTTTTATGAAGGAGAGTGGTGGTTGAAGTTAGCTGTATTTGAACACAGGCAGTTGAACCAGACTGATTGTATACTGGTTGGAAAGGGGGATAAATTTGGTGGCTTTAATTCAAGCAATGTTTTTAGTCATAATCTAGTTGTATCCCTTATAGTTAGAGATTTCACTGGTTCCATTTGGCCTTTTGCTTCTTGCTTTGCTATCTTGTCTGCTTTTTCATTTCATTCTTTACCTAGATGAATAGGTATATTTTGAAATTTAGTAACAAAGCCTAATCTTCCAAGGCTGCTTAGGTTTTCTTTGGTTTGATGTAGGACTATGCCCAGTGTTTCAAAGTTAGTGTTTCATAGGATATAAAGAGCAGATTTAGAGTCAGAAAATATTACTATATGTTAATTGCTCTGTTTCAGTTTAATTAGGGTCTCTAAGCACAAATTGATTGCAGCTACTCCAGCTGTTAGTGTGCTGGTCCCTGCCTTGTGTTTTTTCACAATGCATAGACTGAGCTCTTTTAAAAAGCATCCACTTCCACATACCTCTTCACTTAAAGATTTTCTGAACATAGCGCGCGGGAATTTCTGTAAAGTCTCTAGAGTTCCACATGGGGTAGCGGTTTATCGCAATTCTACTAAATGCAGCCTCAAAATAATCTCTACACTGGAACTGAACTTCGGCAAACCAGGGAATGAATTGAAAGGTGGATATTGCCAGTAGGATCAAAGCACCTGAAAATTTGTGAATATTTCTGTAAAACGGCCTTCAAAACTTGGAAACATTTAAAAGTAAAGTTAAAGTTAAGGCAAAAAATTGTCTGGCTTATTTTTGGCTTCTTTTTCAAAGGCTGCTGCTTACTTTTTTTTTACAATCTGGTCACACTGCCTTCCATACTCAAATAACACATACATTATCGTATTACAAGGGATTCATACTGGAATTTGACCCCCCCCCCCCTCAAAACAACCGTGATATGCTACGAGTTGGAGAGTACCAAGGTAGCAAAATATTAATTTGTATTAACAAATTTAGTTTTTTCCTCCATTTTACTAATTTATCTTAGCTATATGATGAAAATTACACATATTGTATCAGAATATCATAAAAAATTATTACACCTGTCACAACGTTTCTTCTGGAGAGGCTGCTTCTTCGCGTCACTTTTTGATGCTTGTCGGCATGTTTAACACATTTTGCTACGACAAGAAAAAGTTCTATGGCGCGGGCAGGAAAAATAAACCCAAGACGACAGTGACTCCCATGATGTATCATAGAATAGCTTTCCTGTATAGATTCAAACCCAGAATTTCGGTAATGATGCTTACTCTCTTCTTTGGTGGGTTTGTTGAAGAACCCACCATGTTTTGATTGGAGAAATTTTTATCTATATCAAAACAAGTTCAAAACTTCACTAAGATACATAAATAAGAAATCAATTCATTAATAGGTTGAAACCAATTCACTTCACTAAGCCAGAGGCATGGATATGAGGGAGAGGGAAGTTGCCCTATTAGAGTTGGAAAATTTTCTTTCTTTCGTTTAATAAAATCTTTATTTAGTATTTTTCATTTTAAAAAAATGAAAAAGACCTGAAAGCTTCAGAGTAATATATTTTATTACTAACCAATTTTTAATGTTTAAAAAAAGTGATATTTTAATTTATATTCACTCTTGCGCCAAAGAAATTATCTGTAATGTCTGTTTTCTTTTGCTAATTTTTGTATAAGAAGTAACTGGAATAACATTTTTTACAAATTATAGCTTGACCAGATATGTGGGTCGAAAAGCGAGTGAATAATATCAAAATGTGCTGAAAAATTCGGATTAGTAGAAAAAAATTCCAAATATACCACACCGTTTCAAGACCCCTAAATTGTACCCAATATGGTACAATTGTACCACGTTGACAACACTATAGAAGAATCTTCTATATTGGTCTACTACAACCTGTGGCGTCTGGTGTCAACTGGGTGGAGCCTATTTTTCGTTTATAAGTTATAGTAAAAAAAGTATAACAAACTATGAATCCAAGAGTAAAACCATGGATAAGACAGTAAAATCAAAAGAAAAAATATAGCCTCGATGGGTCTCCAGTTACTATTGTAGATATCCTTATATTGGCTTGCTTCTGTTTATTGCTTCAATTTTCAAGCACTGTAAAGTTTACATAGGTTACAGAGTAGAAGTTTTTTGAAACTTTCATGCGAATTTATTTAAAGCATAATAACATAGTTCAACATATCCTATTCTTACTAACCTTGGTCTGTATAGTACAGTCTAAGCTAATCCTGGATTTAAAAATTAATTAAAAAGAATAATAATGAATTGAATATTCTTGATTTGACCATGTCTTCTCTTTGTAGAAGACATGCAAATTTCTTTGCAGTTAATTTTTTTGGCAGGCTTATTTTTGATTTGCTGAGGAGAGCCTAATGAAGATTCACCAATGCTTCTGTGATTTTTGTCTTATATTTAATCAGAAAAATTCTTTATTAATAAACAAAACAACTTACAACTCCGTCCAACAGCTCCAGTGACTTCAGCATCCGGGATAGCAAGCTTTATTTCAGCTGCTAATGCCCGGTAGCGGGGGGCGTACCCTCATTTACCACTGCAATGAAAATATAACTAAAATAAATTAGAATTGCTGCAAAATATTTCTACACCAGTTAATTTAAATAAAAAGAGTACTGTAATTCTTTTTAGGAAATAGTAACAAAGTAACAGCAAATACAATTTTTTTTTAAGCATTTGAAACAATCTGAAAATGAATAGTTTATTACATTTGTTCATCCAGTTTTTTGAATTGAATTTGCAGCCAGTAAAGTAAGATTTACCTTGTAAAGAGCAATGTCACCTAGTCTTAGTCTTTTTCAGAGCCAAATACTATTAAAGGGGGACAAGCCCTTTGATGAAAACCCAGGCCCAAGTAAATATTAAATCGAAATCCCAAGAAAGTAATATAAACAAAAAGGATTACAAGATTTAAAAAAAATGAATTTCCAGGGGTGAAGAACTTCTTTCGGTCCCAGGAACTGCAAATGGCCCATGTGGAACATTGGCAATGTAAATATCTGGGTTGCAGCAGTAGCTAGCAACCTAGTAAGAGATGATCACATCCAATAATAAGAAATATAATATCCCATAACTCCTAAAAATAGAGTCAGATCAAAACAAAAAGTACACCATTAGAACCGCCTTGCCCGAAACCCATACATAGGAAACTTTCTGTCCATTGGCTTGAACAGCAAGGGAAATATATTGGCTGGAAAATCAAGAAAAGTGGTAGCTACCACAGCATTCTACCTAAACGGCATCTTTTTTTTCTCTTCCACAGATATTTTCTTATCTTCCACAGATAAGTTCCCATGTTGCTCTTTGCTTTCATTAGAAAACACTTTGTTTTTTTAAATCAATTTAAAAAAAAACTTCCTGTTTTTTTTTTAATAGTTTTAAAACCAAGACTGAAATCAGTCTGCAAAAGAGGAAAAAGGCTTGGACAGAAAAACTAGTCACCTTTTTTCTCTTTGTCTCTTGTACAAGATTACTTGCTTACTGTATAAGCTCTCGGGAATGTTAAAAGGGGTGATTAGCCTATACTACAATCAGCTTTACTTGAAATTGAGAATATAAGCACTTAGTACTTCTGTCAAGCTTTGTCTGTAAGCAAAGCTTGGCAAAGACAAAGATGTTTTAAACTCAGTCCTACTTAAAATTCAGCAAGCAAAATAGACGTGGCTGATTTTAATACCTGGCCACAGTTTGCCACATCGCCCGAGTGAATTTTGAGTCTTCAAAAATCTTAGATAGGCTCTAAGATAGATAAAAACCTAGATAGGCCCGCATAATTCAAGCATCCATAGAAAAGTATTATTTTTTTTAGTATACCTGTCTTTTTGGTACAATATTGCTCATTTTTTGGTGAATATTGAGCAGTTCATATTATTGGCCTATGAATAAAGTAAAGATACCACTCGATGCCTTTTCTTATTTTCTTTCCAAATATACTAATTTCTTTTGGCGTAAATTTACTTCAACCCCAACCCCTAAGGTATATATTTACTCATTAGGGGGGGGGGGGCTTGTAAAGTTTATTTCCGACCCAAAGGAATGTTAAATTTGGATTCAGGATGCAGTTCCGACTATAGAGGTAAGTTTGAACTTTACCCCCACCCCAATGTGCAAATATATGTCCTGAATTGGTATATTGGGGTGGGGTGAAGGGAATTTGTACCAAAAACCATTATTATATTTGGAAAGAGCATAAGAAAAGGCATCGAGTGGTATGTTGACTTTATTCATAGGTCAAAAAATATGAACTGCTCAATATTTGCCCATTTTTCACTGTCATTTTCAATTGGCTTGAATATTTTTGGCCCTGGATTCATTTCTGAAAGTGTTATTAACCTAACTCAACTGCTTTCCAAGATAGCAAGAAGTGTCTAAAGTCTAAACTACAATTTTAAGCTACCCCATATTTTCCTAATTTAACCTTTTATAGCATCTTGATAGTATGGGTCCCATCCAAAACAAATTCTTAGACCTCTGGCTGGTAAGATAAGATGTTTATTTCAGAAAAATGGCTATCAGAAGAAGATATAATAATAATAATTTATTTATAACCCACATCATAACAAGTTATGACACTTGTGGACTAACACAAGAAAAAAAAAGAGAAAATGAAATACACTACAGAAAAAAAAAACAAAAAAAAAAACACTACAATGAGATTAATCAAACAGACAGACCAAAGGATGATGAGGCAATAAATGATAAAAAGCTGATTCCAACAACCTTCTATGCAGCACAGCCAACTTTGCACTTATATCAGGGACATCAAACTTACAAATTATCTTACCATTACTATGCCAGGGGGGGGGGGGGGGAGATAAAGTAAAAATTTACAATATCTGAAATAAAAAGTCCTGATCTGCTTGAGCATCATTTTTCTTTAGAAGGGGATAAAGACCAGAAAGATAAAAGACAGAATGATCACAGAATTTAGCATGTGGCCTACCCAGTGCATGTCTATTATATTTCCCTTGATGGGCAAGAATCTTAGAATAGCCCATTTGAATTTTCATTTGAAAATCACAAACAGTGCATTGCTGTAGGCTAGAAATTGAATTAGTAACAGTAATACCCAACCACCAAAAGGTAGAAACAGAGGGTATAGAAAAACCGTGAGAAACTAAAGGAGCATTAGAGGAAGTTAGACCAGTAAAAACTAGAAATTCACATTTCTGAACATTAAGAGAAAGACCAATTTTAGAAAATAGACGTGAAACTTTTGAGACGATAAACGAGAGACCTTGCTTATTTTTACACAAAAGTAGAAGATCATCCACATAGGCAAGACAAGAAACATCTGAGAGTCCAATGAAATATTTTGATCTAATTTCGTCTAATATACCAGAAATGCACATTTTGAATATACTAGGTGATAAAACCCCTCCCTGTTTAACAGCCCACCATAAATAGACAAACGGAGGTTCAAATTTATTAATTCGGAGGAAAGGATTCTCATACCAAAATGAAGAAGAAAAATCACTGAAAGATTTACACCATTATTAAAAAGGAAAAAAAGCTTGACTGTGGACTATGGTCCTGTTCTGTGCTTTAGAAAGGTCCAAAGTACATATATAAAGTGGCGGCCCCTCAGCCAGGCTATTCTTAAGGGCGGAAGAAAGAACATGGTGTGCATATTGACAACCAATACAAGATTGATACCCAAATTGATTAAATCCAAATTTGAATTTTCATTTAAATGAGGAAGTAAAATATATTCAAGGATTTTACTCAAGTTACATGTAGTGGTTAAAGGGCAATAAGGTGACAATGAGAAGGGGGTTTTCCCTACTTTAAAATTGAGGTGACAGTTCCACAAAGAAAGCTATCTGGAACCAGCAAAGATGTTAATAACATTTGGAACAACAACTGCAAATGAAATAAAAGAACAACACAATTAGGATTTATATTATTTACACTAATACCATCAATCTCAATAGATGGAGATTTCAGTTGCTTAATTGCATTTTCAACACGAGCTATTGATACTGGAATAATATGACCTTGATGAAGTGAAGGGGGAAGAACTTTAGAAAGTAACCAGGAATAATGTGACAGCACAAAAAAAATAATTTTGGAAAAAAATGACAATTAGTAAACATGCTGAACTAGAAATCGAGTCAATATTATAATGATCACTTTTATCCAGCTTCTCGGAATTGATCAATTTAGACCAATCCTTTTTGGATACTGGAAATTCCATACCCTTATAACCAATGGATTTAAGGTACTTTTTATAATCATTCTTTGTTTTCTGCTTTATATCTGCAACAGACCCCATTGTAGGTCAACCACAATGAACCCAAATACGCAGCAGAAGTTTTGCCTTATTTTTAAAATTCTTTAGTTCAGGATTGGCAGCCTGTATAGATTTCCACATTGAAATACAAATATGCTCTTCAGGAACCACAATTTTTTCAGCTTCTTTCATACATCTAATTTTATCCTCATAATATCTGTCAAGATCATGCTTACTACCCTTTACTTGTGATTGAAGTAAATGGTAAGGCAAACAAATACAACAAAGCAATGTAGATAAAGACAATACATATAAAGCAATGTCATCTCTTTTCTAATTCCCACATTTAAATCATTTAGAATTCCCAATAGGGGCAACATTGCAAAGGCTATGTTTCAGTTTAGCGGTAAATGAAAGAAACAGATGGTCGAAATCATCAGTGTCAATATCAACATGAATAATCAAGCATTTTAGCTGTGACAAACTGAGTATATGATCAATATTAGAAACACTACTAGATTGATGGATGTAGGAGTAAGGTAAATCTTTCTTCAGAACCACGTAAGGGGGCGTGCACTCCAATATTTCTCGGGATTGATAACTTTTTTCATCCAAAACTGTGTTAAAGCCAACAAGAACTATGAAATCAAGTTTATTTTCCTTGAAACAATTCATCACAGAATTTAAAGACTTGCATGCAATAGCAAATCTATTTATTGAATCCACTGTATTATTTTTATATGGAAGATAAACATTAGCAAACGCAGGATTACTTGCTCTCACAACAAGAATGTGCTTATCAAAATAAAAAAGGGATAGGTTCAAAAGATCAATACACTTTTTTTTTAAATACAGGCCAGACCTACAAAAGAGCGACCACATGTGGGAACCACATCAGAAGTAAAAACTGAATGAATAGAGCTCCAATGAAGGAAATTTCTGCTAGAGGCTGTTAACAAGGTTTCTTGCAGGCAGATAACATCAAAGTTCTTGTACAGATCGTCAATACAAGCATCTTTATTTTTTGTGCCATTGATATTGTGTGATATGATTGAAATTTGCGAAGTCATTTGGCCTTTGAAAAAATGCCTCACTGCTACCTGATGATCAAGCTGTCATTATATCAGATAGACAATGATGTTGTCCAGTGGACATCTATCTGACCAAATCCAGATTATTGCTGCTGTATATGATGAAAGAGGTGACCAAATCTACTCCACACCAGTTCATTCTCAGAGTGGTGTCCCTCAAGAGACCAAACTAGGCCCAACACTGTTTAACCCCTACGTAAATGATGTGCCTGAGGTAGTCAAGAATGGTCCAGCAGCCTCAAGAGAAAATTGCTGTTCTCTGCAAGAAGACCTCAACAGCCTCTGTCTGTGGGCAACAGCCTGGACGCTTGAGTTCAACCCATGCAAAGGCAAAGTCCTGCATGTAGATCCAAACAATCTCTGCCATAGTTATCACATGATTGACTCTGCAGATGACAATATGCCCATTCAGAGTGCCAAGGAAGAGTATGATCTTGGGGTTATCATTGATGATAAGCTTTAATTTCATACTCAATGTCAAAACCAAGCAGCTAAGGCAACCAAGGTCCTTGGTTTGATCAAGCATTCAGTGACAAGTTGTCAACCAAGAGTTATCAAGAAGCTTTACACAGCCCTTTTTCATCCCCATCTTGAGTTTGGCAAGTTGGTTGCCAACCTGCACTTTAAGTGTGAAATGGAGATACTTCAGAAGGTCCAGCATAGAGCAACAAAGCTCCCTTTTGCCAAAGAACAAACCTTCTACAAGCAGCAACTAGAAAAGTTTGACCTACCTACCCTAACTTACTGTAGAAAGAGAGGAGCTGTCATCCTTGCATTTAAGATGATGACCAGTGGCACCATTAGGCCCATTTTCAATCACAGTGAAGACACCAAAACACAAGGAAATCCCAAAAAACTGCATCAAAAATTTGGCAGAAAGCATGAGAAGTTCAATTTCTCATGCTGTTCCACTGTGGTATTCACTCAGCAAATCTACTGTGTTGATCAGATCAGTTGAGAGCTTCAAGATTGGTGTTAACTGTGATTGGAGCAGAAAGTCATTAAAGATGAAGTGGGACAAACCGGTATCATCCAGCAGAGTCTATTAGCCACCCACCCATTTTAGCCCCAAAATACGCCTGGCCAGTGATACATCTAGTGACAGCCAATGAGGAAACCAAACTGTCCTATATACGTAAACAGTGATGATCCACTCATGGACTGTGACATGAAACTGTTTTAACTGTCGTGTTGTTATGAACTGTGTTAACTGTCTTGTATATATGTAAATATATATATATATATATATATATATATATATATATATATATATATATATATTATTATTATTCATTTGTTGCCCGTCAAAAAAAGGTACAAAAGGTACAGTAGACAGAGTAATCACTAAAGAAAACAAAAAGAAAAAAGGAAGAAAAAGAAGGACACAAACACACATTGAAAATTCAAATACATGACAAAAAAAAAACTCTTCATTACATTAATACGTGATACTAACGAAAGGATGATAATAGTTTCTTTTAAAACGGGAGAGAGATTTATTAATAATAATATTATTATTATTCATTTAATACCCGTCAAAAAAAGGTACATATACGGAATAATCACTAAAATGACAAAAAAATAGAGAGAGAAAAAAAATTCATTACATGCATTACAATAATACAAAAAAAACTATTGTGAACAAATTGGTGACCATGGATGATTAAAATTACTTTGAAAACGGGATAGAGATTTATTAATGCTAATTTTAGGGTCAGCTAGCTTATACAAATGAATAATTTTACGGTTTCTTGTCCAAGAGGGCAAATGTAGAAGATATTTAGCAACTCTGAAGAAGATTGATCATAGGTGCTTTTTATCTGTAACTGTAAAAAATTTCGAGAAAGGAGCAATGTAAAGCAGATGTGGAAGGGCTGTGGCGTTGTAAATGGATGCTAGAAGGTAATGGTTGAAACGTAGTTTGCTTTTGACGATTACAGCGTAAGAAATGCTAATTTTACGCTCAACGTGAGAAATCAGCAAACGGCGTTGCTATTGGCCTATAAATGTGCCAATTGGAAGGCCCAGGTATGTAATATGGTCTGCGGGTTTAACAAGAGAACCGTCCATATTTAGAAGAGAAGTAGAGGGATTTCGCCAATTGAAAAGGATAACTTCGGATTTCTCAAGATTAAAAGACAGACCGATTTTTGAACATTCATCTTTGAGGATTTTGAAATCCTACTCAATGCACTAGATCGTACGGCTGAGATTCCAGATGTCATCAGCATAACAAATAAGATACATATCGATTCCCCTAAGAATACAAGAAGAAGGACATCTTGCCTGAGCATTCAGGACACTATTATTGAACAGGGTTGGGGAAGTGATAGCTCCCTGTCTAGTCCCTTTCTTAACGAGGATGGGGTACTGAGGATTCACACGCATATTCGAGGCATTCGTAGAGTTTGGCCTCACGCGAGAATTAATGGAATAATATTGGGATTGATCAAGAGCCAATTGCAGGGGAAAACGGGATGGAAGTTTTAAACGCACGCTTAGATTCCTATATAAATCCCTGAAACACGGACAACTAATGGGTTTACGCCTCACCTTGCCATATGAAGAAGCATGGACGGATGAATTAAGGAATCGAACGCATGTTTAACGTCATGTCTGGCAAGGATCATACTTTCTCCCGAAGATTCAGCATCGGCTAGGGCAGTAAAAACTGCTGTAAGAGCATGAGAACAGCCAATATTAGTCTGAAAACTGAACTGATATGGGGGAACGTAACATTTCTGTCTTAACTAATCAAGAAAAAGAAGCTCGAAAAGTTTGCATATCGTAGTAGAGACGGTGATGGGACGGAAAGAGGAACATTGCAGCTCAGATTTCCCTTTTTTGGGAATCGGAGTCAAATCACCAATGCAGAACGAGGATGGAAAAATACCTGTAACAAATATCATTTGCATGAGAAGGCTGAGGTGACGCACCAATAGATAACCTCCATTAATGATGTGTAGAGTGCTCACCTTATCTATCCCACAAGACGCTTTCTTTTTAAGTTAGGACATGGCTTTTATAACAGCATCACAAATAACAACAAAATCAAGGTCAGGAGATTCATCAATGAAGTTGCAGAGCTTGTCACAAAATTGTGACTCTAAAACAGGATCAGGCTCTGAAAATTCATTTGAAAAATGGGATATCCATTCGGACAAAGGGATGTCATTCAGGTCTGGCAAATTGGAGGAGATAGTACGAGGTAATGGCTTCCACAGTAGATCAGGTGAATTCCTGACCTTCTTGGAATAAAGTGTCTGCATTTTAGATCAATGAAGGGCAAGTTCCTTAGCAAAACATTTTGTTGACACTTTTCTCAGTTCATTGACTAATTCTTGACGGGGGCATAGACAATCTCTCCATAACTTGTACCAAAATTTAGCATGGTCACAAGCTTCAGACAGCACTATATTTCCTGACCACCCGGGAATTTGGGTACCAACACGTTTTTTTTTTTAAAGAGGAACTGCCCTTTTTTCAGCACACAAAAGTGCATGGCAGATTTCTGCGGAGTAGATATCAAGAGTTAATTTAACCTCATTATTGTCTTTATTAGAAGACTTTTGCAGAAGATGAAATGGAACCCGGATTTTGTTTAGGATGCTATCTGAACTTTCGATGAACTGAGATGTGTCAATTTTATTCCAATCGCGAAAAGTATACCACTTGTGCCGGTGAACAGTATGAGCCTGTAACACTGGAATCTGAGAAGCTTCTCGTTTAAAACTAGAAGCAATAGGAAGTTGGTCTGAAACTTGAAATTTGGAAACTAACTCAACACAAGGTATATCAAGGTTATATGACACAACATGGTTGAGGTTAGATGTAAACAAGGAAGAATGAATGTAAGTGAACTGAGCTGATTTCAGTTGAACTTTAAAATCATCACCGAATATTCCTAATAGTAAAGAAGCACGGATAGAAGCTGAAGACAACCTGCAATTTAAATCACAATTAAAATCACCTACGATCAAACACGGGATTTTCTGTTTAAGGATATCACGAAGACAAGAGCTAAGTTTACTAACTGCTAATGCAAAATCTCTCTCCGAGTCTTCATCTTTGTAATCTGTGGGTAAATACACACTTATTAGTGCCACTCACCGAATCGCACAGCTAGAAAACTATCACTAGAAAAGAACACACTAGGATTAAGATTCGATGCTACATAAGTAGCAATACCACCGGAAGCTCAGCCTTTAGAAGCACTATATATGTATATATATATATATATATATATATATATATATATATATATATATCACATGTTTGACACTAAAAATTAAATGCAGGTATTTCATTCACAGAAATAGTTGAGTCAGCAGTGAGTTGTAGAGTTTACTGAGGGATTGTCTTGAGGCTCTCCATTCTAGATCAATCACCTTGGTTGATGGATCAAGGATTCCATATAGGGATGAGATCTCCGTGTTAGAAAATCTAAGTGGAAGTCCCAGCAAAAATGTTGATACCTGCATAGAGGTAAGTTTGAACTTTACCCCCACCCCAATGTGCAAATATATATCCTGAATTGGTATATTTGGGTGGGGTGAAGTGAATTTGTACCAAAAACGATTATTACATATGGAAAGAGCATAAAAAAGGCATCGAAGGGTATGGTCACTTTATTCATAGGTCAAAAAATATGAACTGCTCAATATTTGCCCATTTTTCACTGTCATTTTCAATTGGCTTGAATATTTTGGCCCTGGATTCATTTCTGAAAGTGTTATTAACCTAACTCAACTACTTTCCAAGATATCAACAAGTGTCTAAAGTCTAAACTACAATTTTAGGCTACCCCATATTTTCCTAATTTTCCCTTTTATATAATTTTGATAGTATGGGTCCCATCCAAAGCAAATTCTTGGACCTCTGGCTGGTAAGATAAGATGTTTATTTCACAAAAAATAGAAATCACAAGAAGATATAATAATAATAATTTATTTATAACCCACATCATAACAAGTTATGACACTTGTGGAGTAACACAAGGAAAAAAAGAAGAGAAAATGAAATACACTACAAATAAAAAAAAAACACTACAATGAGATTAACCAAACGGACGGACCAAAGGATGATGAGGCAATAAATGATAAAAAGCTGATTCCAACAACCTTCTATGCAGCACGGCCAACTTTGCATTTACAGGCTTGTTGACTTGCAAGACCACAGAGAACTGAGCATGACATGCTAAATGACATGTGTTCACCATTGTAATTGGCATATTTTGGTGAGGCATTACATGGATTTTCTTTTGTACAAATATGAGGGCCAGCACAATGAGCACATTTGGGTGGAGTGGTGGGGTGATCGGCAATTAGAGCAACACTTTGGAATTTCCTTAAACTTGCTCAATCTGAAGAATTCATAACCAATTTGTACACTGTCTTTGAAATAAGCAGCTTTAGCAAAAGAATCCTCAAAATCAAGCTTAACTGTTTTTGAAGAGTCCAGCCTTTTGGCAGCAACAATACTGCTACAATTTGTGAAAGACTGAATTGCATAATCCTCTGGAACACCTTTTATAATCGCCAAATATTTCTTAGAAATTTCTTTGGTTGACATATCGGCAAGAATGACAGGAACAGATGCATGGAAGTCTTTGGCAACAGACTTATCAATATTTATATACCACTTATTGTGAACAGGGTGAATACTGGAAACAAGTTCATGGCCACTGATTTTATTTATTATTTTAGTTTATTGACTGAAAACCCATTTAAAAAGACTTGAAAAGGACAGAGCAAAATATAAGAAAAAAAAGAAAAGAAAACAATAGTACAAGACAAATATCAACAAAACCAATAAAACATCAATTATAAATAAATCAAGGATAAAATAGGAACAAAATCAAACAAAGCAAAAGCAAATTCACACATAGAACATCAACAGATTTATATATAATGATATATAAAAAAAAGAATACCAAGCCAAATATTGTAAAATGTTAAATTAATTCACTTGAAAAGAAACTCACTGATTTAGTAATGTTCATAAGGTATATCTGATTTTAGTTGTTCTTGCATTGAACTCTGAAACCAGACTGAAAAGACTGGGTCATACATGCTTTACAATGTTGCACAGGCCTAAAATCTGCAGAATTTTATCAGTTTCAGATTAGACTTTAGTAGGTCAAAAACAATTGAAAAACATCAGCAGCAACCTTTTAAGAAAATCGAAATATATTTTCTTGTGATTATTATCACTTCTAATCAGCAGTTGTATCCAACCAATTCTGCTCAAGACATCCTCAGGGCTATACTGTGGTGTTTATCCTCCCCCATAGTGTAGTGCAGACGGTTTGATATAATCTATTTTTCCTTCTTGTTTTAGTTTTATTTCTGTGTTTAAAGCTTTTTCCAATAGGCAATGATTAGAAGTCCTCCAAAAAAAAAAGTCCCCCCAGATCCCAAATCAAATTCCAGTGAAAGTGTCATAGTGAAAGATACCCATCCTGGCTGGTCAAGCACCCTATCTCAAAGTTCTAATGATAGCTCCAATTCGGAGAATAGGATAATGATAAGTGTAGGGGCCAATGTAACCATAGATGATAATGGGTTTCAAGAGGTCCTCTCTAGAAGTTCTAAAAGGAAAAAAAATCTCCCCAATTAAAAGGATTTCCCCTCTCCCTGCCCAAAATCCTCCCTACAAAAAATTAGGAATCTACCTTAAAATTATTCCCAATACACCCTTTGAAATAAAAATGATCACTGCAATAAGAGTTGCAATTTTTAAATTGCTAAAATCAATGTTCTCTCTTAACATTAACCGTGATGGATCTCTGCTAATAGCTGTAGAAGATCAGAAATCAGCAGATACAATAATTAACCTTAAATCCCTTCTGAATAACCCAATCATTGCATCTAATTGGAACCCAAAACAATCACCAACAAAAATAGTAGTTTATAATGTTCCCCCAGAGATATCTACTCAGGAGTTAAGAGAAGGCCTTTCAGATAGGGCTGGAAACACAATCCCAGTTGAGGATGTTACCCAACTTGGAAAACCTAACTCTAATGGCCTAAAAACTAGTAGATCCTTCTTATTCACACTGAAAGATAAAATTGATATCCCAGAAAAATTATTCCTATTTGGACAAATCAAACCACACAAGGAATACAAACCTAAGCCTATTCAGTGTCAGAAGTGTTTCAAACTGGGACACACAACAAACAAATGCAATGAAATTCTCCAAGAGTGTAGTAATTGTAAATCTTTCCATCCTAAGGAGCTGACAACTTGCAACAACACTCAGCCTACATGCATCAATTGCAAAGGCCCACATGAATCTACAAATAAATCATTATGTCCTGCATAAAAGAAAAGAGCTCTAACACTCCAAATATTAAAAGAGAAGGCCATCCTATACCCCTTTGCAGCAATGGAAGCAAATGCTGCCCAACAATACCAAATAAAGCCTGTAATGAAACCAACCAAAACCCCTAAGTCAAATGCCCCCAATGCATCAAGCACCCCATATAAAACACCATCTTCTAAGCCCCCTAGCTCAAATCCCTATCAGAAGGAATCACCAAGCTAACAAGCCTCCTTGTCCGGTGAGATGAGGCCAGCCTGGCCCTCCCTCCCAAGAAGAAACAAACCAGAAACACTACCAGGAATCAATCCCTTAACCAACAAACAGGATGCACTACCAAAAAAGCAGTCCCCAAATATATGCTTATTCATTCTAAACTGTAATGCAGTTCAGGCCATGAACATTAATCCACTACAGAAAACAAAAATTATTGCAGAATTGGCAAAAATCTACATCCCAGATGATATGCTCATTCAAGCAAAAAAATATCTTGCTTTACTGTTAACAAAGCTGAACATTGATACACAGTCATATGAAGAATAAATCAATAACACAAAGTTTATCAATACTCCAATGGAATGTAAGATCACTCACAGAAAATAAGCTAAATGAACTAATATCATTTATGAATAATACTTCCATTAATATTGCTTGCATCCAGGAAACTCATTTAACCCAAAATCAACAAATTAAGTCTCTGGGATATACTATCCTGAGAAAGGATAGATCTTCAGAGAAAAGGAGGTGGTGTAGCTTTATTAGTTAATAATAATATAAAATTTTGTGGCATCAATTTTCCAGATTTTGAAAATGATGTTGATGTAATTGGTATAAGTGTTTGGCTGAATAATTTAAAAACCTACATAATAAGCTTTTATAACCCTAATGGCCAAACTACATATGCCAAGGATTTCTTTAATTATATAAATAATTCTAATATGTTAAAAAATATCATTATTTGTGGTGATTTCAATGCCCACAGCCTTTTGTGGGGGAATAAACCAGCAAATAAAGCTGGTAAATTTATTGAGCATATGACTTCAAATAATAATGAATTAGTTGTTGCTACCCCTCCAAACCTGAATACTTATTTCAACCCCAAAAGTGGCAATTTCTCCACAATTGACCTACAAATTGTGTCTTTAAATTTTTTGAACAAAATTTACATAAATAAAATTGATAGTCTATGTACAGACCACTTTGCTATAGTTTGCTCCCTAAATGAACCTGCTGAAACTTTATCTCATACATCCAAATATATCAACACTAAAGCAAATTGGTCTATTTTCCAAAATAAGCTAAATGATGAAATTACAAGTATCACCCAAAGTTCATGCATTTCTAACACAACAGTTGACAAACATGCTGAAGCCTTGACATCTTTACTAATAAATACAGCTAATCATGCTATCCCCAGGACAACACCTAAGAAAACATTCCCTAAACAAATTCCTAAAGAATGGTGGACAAATGAGTGCCTAAATAAATGGAGGATAAAAAAGGCAGCTAGGACAGAATTCATAAAAAAACCAACACCTACTACATATTTAAAAAAATTACAAGCAGAATCTAATCTAAAAAGGACTATAATAGATGCTAAATATAAATACTGGAATAATTTTGCAAATAATCTCTCCAGAGAAACAAATGAGCCAATTATACATAAAGTCATAAGCCACATATGTGGGGAAAAGACTTCTCCCAACCCACTCCTGTATGAGCTTATACATAATAATACCCATTATGACAATGATAATGAAAAGGCTAACCTATTTGCAACTCTTTTTGTTAATAAGCTAACATCAAATAATCAAAGCAAACTGTCCACAATTCCTATGAACCCAAGTTACCAACCACGCCCAGGATCCGAGTACATAACTAATCCATTTTCAATCCAGGAATTGAATAATGCAATACATCATATTAGGTCCAAAACTAGCAGTAGCTAGTAGCGTCCCTCCTACCAATCCTAAAGAAAAATAAACCAAAAGATAACCCTGAGTCTTATAGGCCCATAATGATTACACCTGTGATGGGGAAAATAATGGATAAAATGATTTATCACAGACTCCTCTGGTTTGTTGATAAAAATAATATGATCACACACACTCAAACTGGATTCAGGAAATACCACTCCTCAACAGATGCTTTCATTTTGCTAACAAATGCAATAAATGAATATTTCTAAAAAAATAATATCCTAGTGGCAGCTTTCCTAGATTTTGAAGGAGCTTATGACAATGTGAACAACCAAATCCTTTTAAATAAACTTACAAACCTTGGAGTACCTCCTAAGCTAGTATCCTTTATTAAATCCTTCATAGAAGTGCGAAGTTTCATTGTTTGTGTTGGTTCAGCCTCTTCACCCCAAAAGACAATTTCCAAAGGCCTACCTCAGGGAGCAGTCCTCAGTTGCCTCCTTTTGCCCTATATCTCTGGGACATGAACCTACCCCACACGAATCTACAATATGCTGATGATCTGGTGCTATGGTCATCTGACAACACCTTTCAGATAGCACAGTCAAATCTGCAAAAGTCACTTTTCCACTTTGAAAAATTCTCTCAACATTCAGAGTTACCCATTGCACCCACCAAGTCAAAAATAATCCAATTTCACCGGAAGCGAAACCATGTTAATGCAAAACTAACTCTAAATAAAACAACTATTCCAGAAGATAATAATATTAATTACCTAGGTCTCATGCTTGACCAAAAACTTAATTTCCACCTCCACATTTCAAACACAATAAAAAAATGTTATAGAAAAGCAAATATACTAAAAAGACTTCTTTCCACACCCTGGGGTTGTAAGGAGAAAACCTTACTCCAGTTTTATAAATCACATATAAGACCCCATATTGACTATGGGCTCATTGTCTATGGTGCTTGTGCAAAGACCCAGATGCAAAAAATTGAAACAACACAAAATGATATAATACGTCTCATATTTGGTCTTAGGAAACCCACAAGCACCAAGTTTCTGCTTATGGAGAGTGGATTAACAACAATAAGGGAGAGACGTAGCTTTCTCTTGATAAAACATCTTACAAAAATTGAATCAAATAGCTAACACACATTACATAATTGGTTAAGAAATCCAGCCATGTATAGAGGTATTGCATATGAGTATGCAAATATTAAAAAGAAGTTCCCTGTACCAGCAATGTCTATTGCACCTACTTTCCCCCAATCCCCTCAATGGAATTGGTCATTTCCCATAATAAATACTGAATTTTCAAAATGGAATAAAGATTCAACCCCCATTGCTTTTGTCCAGAAAAAATTTGCAGAACTTAATACAATTACCTATAAAAATCACTTCCAAATATTTGTTGATGGGTCAAAAATGGATGAGAAAGTTGCAAGTGGTGTTTTCCTTCCTCACCTGAAAATTGCAATGGGAGAGAGATTTTTTAATAATTTATCTATAATGTCTGCTGAGTTTAATGCCATAATCATGGCATTAGAACACCTTAAGCAAAACCAACCTTTGATTGAAAATTCGAATAATATTATCATCTATTCCGACTCTTTATCAAGCCTTGAGTTGCTGGCCTCAGCTCCTCAATATAAGTTGGACATTGACACTTATCATTGTCTCAGTATTATTGATAATCTTGCTTCAAGTGGCATAAAGACTTACTTTCAGTACATTCCTAGCCACTCTGGCATAAGTGGTAATCATCAGGTTGATGAAATAGCAAAAAATGCTATAAATATTGACCAGCCAAGTGGGAGACCAATCCCAATTAGAGATATTTACCGATGGAGGCTATCAGATATTAATTTTAATAAGATTAATCCTATCCTTTCCCCCTTTCCCAATAAGTATCTTTCTAAAATTTATCATAGAATTCGTTCTGGAACAAATGGACTAAATTTCCTTGCATTCTCATATAAGCTTTCTAATTCAAGTGGTTCAATTCCCCTGTCCCCTCTTTGCAGGCATTGTAATATGAATAATGAAACAATTGACCATTGCCTATTTGAATGTAATATGCTGACGTCTGCACAACATACCTTGCTTTGTAAACTGTTAAAATACTTCAAACACCACAAAATCCCACTATCAGCCAAGAGCCTAGCCAACTGTACCTGCACACAGAGCATAGAAATCGACATCTATCATCTTATATTTGAACTCCTAGAGTCGAAAGATCTGCTGAAAGATATCTGAATATATCTAATAAATATGAGGCAATCAAGCCAGTAGCTCTGTAGCCCACAGAGTGAAGCAAAAGGAAAAGGGCTAAATAGTTATACTGAAAAGCCCGCCTGCTGTTAAATAGAAGAAGAAGTAGGTTTATTTTGGCTGTTGCTTCTACATTCCATTACTTCATGTTTTATACTCACTTTTCCATTTCCATGAAGAACACTTGTGCCCAACATCTTTCGACTTCCTTCTATAAAACTTGATTTGAATTTACCACATTTTCACTGGTTATCTATGCTTTGATCTACTTCTTGATAAATAGCTGAAAAAACAAGAAAGATGCCTGGGGGACAGTCCATGCATAGGTAACAGAGATCATACCAGCTAGTTGTTCTATCTTTTGCACTTATTTTAATTTTGCTTAATACTTTTCTATCATCATTTCATAAGAGTGTAAAAAAGAGTGCAAAGATCAAATAATGGGCATAAAGAGTGCAAATTGGGTCCGTGGTGGGAAAGAGTGCAATGAAAAAAAAGTGCATGCAAGTTGGCAACCCTGCTTAAGACACTACCCTGCAGGATACTGCTGGTGACTCCACATCTCTCAGAAAGAATTCATTAGTGAAGAGCCTCACTCTCTGTGTTCTATCAGTAAGAAAAGCTGGGATCCACTCCACAAGGTCTGCATTAATTCCACATGGGATGAGTTTTATTTTCAGTAGCAGATGTGGAACTTAGTCAAAAACTTTTGCAAGGAGAAGCAACAGGACATCCACAGGTCAATCAGGTCTGTTATTATATGATAAATCTCCAGAAAGTTGTTTCTACTGACTTTCCTGGTTGAAATCCATGCTGGATGGGCAATAGTATTCCAATAAGTTTGAGATGCTTCATGACAGTCATTTACCACTCTTTCCAGGATTTTAGCAACAACAGAAGTTATACCTATGGGATGGTAGTTTTCTGCTATGGTTTTATTTCCCTTTTTCAACAAATGGTTGACAAAAATTGTGTTCCAATCTGTTGGCACTTGCTTCATACATAGGGAAACTTTAAATAATTGGGAGAGCAGTTTAGCAGTGGTTTCAGCAACTTCTTTTAGAAGACATGGATGTAACCTATCTGCCCCAACTGATTTGTTGACACCTAGCAATTTAAGTTATTTGAGGATGATAAAACTATGAATCTCAGTCAGCTTCATTGAATGATGGATCTGTGTTACTTCAATAGTGAGTAGGTATGTATCCAATAATACTAAAAAGACAGAAACTGGCAATTCAATTCATCTGAAATTTCTTTGACCTCTGTTAGTTAAGCTCCTGAAGCATTAGTTAGTTTAGATAACAATTGCCAACCAGGACTTCTACGAGAAACATATTGCCAAAATTGCTTTGGATTATGCTTGCTTTCTTTAGCTAGTGTGGCTTGACGGTTCTGTTAAGGTTTCCTGGTTAGATTTCTCAGCTTATCTCTTGTGCGTTTAACCCCCCCCCCATACTGGTCTGAACTTTCAATTATTTTGTATTTTTCCAAGACTCAGCTGCTTATTAATTTCCATCATCATGAACTGAAGAGTCTTTGGCTTTCCCTTGTAAGATACAGTAGTGTTGCTGACTTGGATTTTGAGTAAAGATCACTTGAAGTTTTTCAATTGCTATTCTACTGATCCTTGTAAAATTTTACATGATTTTGAGTTCCCTCCTGACAAATCACTAATAGAAAATTTTTCCATCAATTTTACATCATTTATTTTCATCAGCCCCTTAGCCTAATAATAATGATAATAATAAACAAATGTTTAATTGAAGATGTATGACTACTGTACCTGCTGTTCAGATAAATTCCTCAGAATTCATCTCAAGCCATTTTTGATCACTTTTTGCCTTTAACACTATAGGTAGACTGCAAATTTTTCTAAGTAAATTAATAGCACAATGTGGTGTAATGCATGCAAGAATAAAACAGCAATAAGGTAAGTTGCCCAATAGTTTGACAGCTTATAACCACTTCAACAGTTGGACCATCATGAAATCTCTATTATACCCATCTCTAGAAATTAGTTTTTTTTTTCTTCACCATTCAATTTGTGTAAAATTCTTAATTTGAATGTGATTAGTTGAATATTTTAACTGTAAATAATGCTGAATATTTTATTGAATATTTCTTCTTCTTCTAATTCACAGCAGGCGGGCTATTCAGTTGATACTATTTAGCCATTTTCCTTTTGCTTCACTCTGTGGGCTACAGAGCTACTGGCTTGGTTGTCTCTTATTTATTATATATTTTCAGATATCTTTCAGTCGATCTTTCGACTCGAGGAGTTCAAATATAAGACGATAGATATTGATTTCTGTGCTCTGTGTGCAGGTATAGTTGGCTAGGCTCTTGGCTGATAGTCATATTTTGTGGTGTTTGAAGCATTTTAACAGTTTACAAAGCAAGGTATGTTGTGCAGACATCAGCATATTACATTCAAATAGGCAACGGTCAATTCTGTCATTATTCATATTACAATGCCTGCAAAGAGGGGACAGGGGAATTGAACCACTTGAATTAGAAAACTTATACGAGAATGCAAAAAAATTTAGTCCATTTGTTCCAGAACAAATTCTATGGTAAATTTTAGAAAAATACTTATTGGGAAAGGGGGAAAGGATAGGATTAATCTTATTAAAATTAATATCTGATAGCCTCCATCGGTAAATATCTCTGATAGGGATTGGTCTCCCACTTGGCTGGTCAATATTTATAGCATTTTTTGCTATTTCATCAACCTGATGATTATCACTTATGCCAGAGTGGCTAGGAATATACTGAAAATAAGTTCTTAAGCCACTTGAAGCAAGATTATCTATAGTACTGAGACAATGATAAGTGTCAATGTCCAAATTATACTGAGGGGCTGAGGCCAGCAACTCAAGGCTTGATAGAGAGTTGGAAAAAAATAATATTATTTGAATTTGCAATCAAAGGTTGGTTTTCCTTAAGGTATTCTAATGCCATGATTATGGCATTTAACTCAGCAGACATTATAGATAAATTATTATATAATCTCTCGCCCATTGCAATTTTCAGGTGAGGAAGGAAAGCACCACTTGAAACCTTCAAATTCGTTTTTGACCCATCAACAAAAATTTGGAAATGATTTTTATAGGTAATTGTATTAAGTTCAGCAAATTTTTTTCTGGATAAAAGCAATGGGGGTCAAATCTTTATTCCACTTTGAGAAATCAGTATTTATTATGGGAATTGACCAATTCCATGGAGGGGATTGGGGGAAAGTGGGTGCAATAAACTTTGCTGGTTTGGGGAACTTCTTCTGAATATTGGCATACTCATCTGCAATGGCTCTATACATGGTTGGATTTCTTAACCAATTATGTAGGGTGTGTGAGCTATTTGATTCAATTTTTGTAAGATGTTTTGTCAAGAGAAAACTACGTCTCTACCTTATTGCTTTTAACCCACTCTCCATAAGCAGAAACTTGGTGCTTGTGGGATTCCTAAGACCGATTATGAGACGTATTATATAATTTTGTGTTGTTTCAATTTTTGCATCTGGGTCTTTACACATGCACCATAGACGATGAGCCCATAGTCAATATGGGGTCTTATATGTGATTTATAAAACTGGATTAAGGTTTTCTCCTTACAGCCCCAGGGTGTGGAAAGAAGTCTTTTTAGTATATTTGTTTTTCTATAGCATTTTTTTATTGTGTTTGAAATGTGGAGGTGGAAATTAAGTTTTTGGTCAAGCAATAGACCTAGGTAATTAATATGATTATCTTCTGGAATAATTGTTTTATTTAGAGTTAGTTTTGCATTGACATGGTTTCGCTTTCAGTGAAATTGGATTATTTTTGACTTGGTAGGTGCAATGGGGAAATCTGAATGTTGAGAGAATTTTTCAAACTGGAAAAGTGACTTTTGCAGATTTGACTGTGCTATCTCAAAGGTGCTACCAGATGACCATAGCACCATATCGTCAGCATATTGTAGATTTTTATGGGGTAGGTTCATGTCCCAGAGATATAAGGCGAACAGGAGGCAACTGAGGACTGCTCCCTGAGGTAGGCCTTTGGTTATTGTCTTTTGGGGAGAAAAGGCTGAACCAATACAAACAATGAAACTTCGCACTTCTATGAAGGATTTTATAAAAGATACTAGCTTGGGGGGTAGTCCAAGGTTTGCAAGTTTGTTTAAAAGGATTTGGTGGTTCACATTGTCATATGCCCCTTCAAAATCTAGGAAAGCTGCAACTAGGACATTATTTTTTTAGAAAGATTCATTTATTGCATTTTTTAGCAATATGAAAGCATCTGTTGAGGAATGGTGTTTCCTGAAACCATTTTGAGTGTGAGGGATCATATTATTTTTTTTTCAACAAACCAGAGGAGTCTGTAGTTGATCATTTTCTCCATTATTTTTCCCATCACAGGAGTAATCATTATGGGCCTATAGGACTCAGGGTTATCTTTGGGTTTATTTTTCTTTAGGATTGGTAAGAGGGACAAACATTTCCATATATTGGGGAACATAGAAGATGCCCAAGCGTGATTATAACAGTTTAGCAGTTCCTGTTTGTATGAAGGGGTGAGATTCTTTATCCATGAAGGGTATATATTGTCATAGCTGCTGCTAGTTTTGGTCCTAATATGATGTATTGCCTTATTCATTTCCTGGATTGAAAATGACTAGTTATATACTCGGATCCTGGGCTTGGTTGGTAACTTGGGTTCATAGGAATTGGGGACATTTTGCTTCGATTATTTGATGTTAGCTTATTAACAAAAAGAGTTGCAAATAGCTTAGCTTTTTCATAATTGTCATAATGGGTATTATTATGTATAAGCTCATACAGGAGTGGGTTGGGGGAAGTCTTTTTCCCACAGATGTGGCTTATGACTTTATGTATAATTAGCTCATGCGTTTCTCTGGAGAGATTATTTGCAAAATTATTCCAGTATTTATATTTAGCATCTATTATAGTCTTTTTTAGATTAGATTCTGCTTGTAATTTTTTTTAATATGTAGTTGGTGATGGTTTTTTTTATGAATTCTGTTCTAGCTCTTTTTTTATTCTCCATTTATTTTGGCACTCATTTGTCCACCATGCTTTAGGAATGTGTTTAGGGAATTTTTTCTTAGGTGTTGTCCTGGGGATAGCATGATTGGCTGCATTTATTAGTAAAGATGTCAAGACTTCAGCATGTGTGTCAACTGTTGTGTTTGGAATTCATGAATTTTGGGTGAAGCTTGTAATTTCATCATTTAGCTTATTTTGGAACATAGACCAATTTGCTTTAGAGTTGATATATTTGGAGGTATGTGATAGAGTTTCAGCCGGTTCATTTAGGGAGCAAACTATAGCAGTGGTCAGTACATAGACTATCAATTTTATTTATATAAATTTTATTCAAAATATTTAATGACACAATTTGTAGGTCAATTTTGGAGAATATGCCACTTTCAGGGTTGAAATGAATATTCAGGTTTGGAGGGATAGCAGCAGTTAATTCAATATTATTTGAAGTCATACGCTCAATCCGTTTACCAGCTTTATTTGCTGGTTTATTCCCCCACAAAAGGCTGTGGGCATTGAAGTCTCCACAAATAATGATATTTTTTAACATATTAGAATTATTTATATAATTAAAGAAATCTATGGCATCAGTAGTTTGGCCATTAGGGTTATAAAAGCTTATTATGTAGGTTTTTATATTATTCAGGCAAACACTGATACCAATTGTATCAACATCATTTGCAAAATCTGGAAAATTGATGCCACAGTATTTTATATTATTTTTAACTAATAATGCTACCCCACCTCCTTTTCTCTCTAATGATCTATCCTTTCTCAGGATAGTATATCCCAGAGACTTATTTTGTTGATTTTGGTTTAAATGAGTTTCCTGGAGGCAAGCAATATTAATGGAATTATTATTCATAAAAGATATAAGTTCATTTAGCTTATTTTCTGTGAGTGATCTTATGTTCCACTTGAGTATTGATATTTGTTGTGTTGTTGATTTATTTTTCATATGACTGTGTATCAATGTTCAGCTTAGTTAAAAGTAAAGCAAGATCTTTTTTTGCTTGAATGAGCATACTATCAGGGATGTAGATTTTTGCCAAATCTGCAATGATTTTTGTTTTCTGTAGTTGATGTATGTTCATGGCCTGAACTGCAATACACTTAAGAATGAATAAGCAGATATTTGGGGATTGCATGTTTGGTTGTGCATCCTATTAGTCAGTTAAGGGATTAATTCCTGGTAATGTTTCTGGTTCGTTTCTTGTTGGGAGGGGGGCCAGGCTGACCTCATCTCACCGGACAAGGAGGCTTGTTGACTTGGTGATTCCTTCTGATAGGGATGTGAGCAAGGGGGCTTAGAAGATGGTGTTTTATATGGGGTACTTGATGCATAGGGGGCATTTGACTTCGGGGTTTTAGTTGGTTTCATTACGGGCTTTATTTGGTATTGTTGGGCAGCATTTGCTTTTATTGCTGCAAAGGGGTATGGGATGGCCTTCTCTGTTGCAATTTGGAGTGTTAGAGCTCTTTTTTATATATGCAGGGCATAGTGATTTATTTGTAGATTCATGTCGGCCTTTGCAATTGATACATGTAGGCTGAGTGTTGTTGCAAGTTGTCAACTCTTTAGGATGGTATGCTTTACAATTACTGCACTCTAGGAGAATTTCATTGCATTTGTTTGTTGTGTGTCCCAGTTTGAGACACTTCTGACGCTGAATAGGCTTAGGTTTGTATTCCTTGTGTGGTTTGATTTGCCCCAATAGGAATAACTTTTCTGGGATGTTAATTTTTTCCTTCAGTGTAAATAAGAAGGATCTACTTGTTTTTAGGCCATTAGACTTAGGTTTGCCAAGTTGGGTAACATCTTCAACTGGGATTGTGTTGCCAGCTCTATCTGAGAGCCCTTCTTTTACCTCCTGAATGAATATTTCTGGGGGAACATTATAAACTACTATTTTTGTTGGTGATTGTTTTGGGTTCCATTTTGATGCATTAATTGGGGTATTCAGAAGGGATTTTAGGTTAATTATTGTGTCTGCTGATTTCTGATCTTGGACAGCTATTAGCAGAGATCCATCACGGTTAATATTGAGAGAGGACATTGATTTTAACAATTTAAAAGTTGCAACTCTTATTGGGGTAATTTTTTTTATTTCAAAAGGGGTAGTAAGAGAAATTTCAAGGTAAATTCCTAAGTTTTTGGAGAGAGGATCTTGGGCAGGGAGAGGGAAAATGCTGTTGATTGGGGAGATTTTTTTTTCTTTTTTTAGAGCTTCTAGAAAGGACCTCTTGAAACCCATTATCATCATTTATAGTGACATTAACCCCTACACTGATCATTGTCCTATTCTCAGAATTGGAGCTATCATTTGAACTTTGAGATAGTGAGCTTGACCTGCCAAAATGGGTATCAGTTTCCCTGGTATTTGGGTTGGGATCTGGGGGGACTTTTTTTTTGGAGGACTTCTAATCATTGCCTATTGGAAAAAGCTTTAAACTGAAACAAAACTAAAACAAGAAGGGATAATACAATGATAACAAACCGTCTGCACTCTACTATGGGGAAGGGAAACACCACAGTATAGCCCTGAGGATGATTTGAGCAGGATTGGTTCGGTACAACTGCTGATTAATTGAGATAATATTTCACAAGAAAATTTATTTTAAATTTCTTAAAATGTTGCTGCTGTTGTTGACAAACTTGGTTCTATCTAGATCCTTTCTTGATCTTCTTCTTCTATTTAACAGCAGGCGGGCTTTTCAGTAGTACTATTTAGCCCTTTTCCTTTTGCTTGGCTCTGTGGGCTACTGGCTTGGTTGCCTCATATTTATTGGATATTTTCATATATCTTTCAGTAGATCTTTTGACTCTAGGAGTTCAATTATGAGATGGTAGATGTCGATTTCTATGCTGTGTGCCAGTATAGTTGGCTAGGCTTTTGGCTGATAGTGAGATTTTGTGGTGTTTGAAGCATTTTAACACTTTACACAGCAAGGTATGTTGTGCAGACGTCAGCATATTACATTCAAATAGGCAATGGTCAATTGTTTCATTATTCATATTACAATGCCTGCAAAGAGGGGACAGAGGAATTGAACCACTTGAATTGGAAAACTTATACGAGAATGCAAGAAAATTTAGTCCATTTGTTCCTGAACAAATTCTATGATCAATTTTAGAACAATACTTATTGGGAAAGGGGGAAAGGATAGGATTGATCTTATTAAAATTAATATCTGATAGCCTCAATCGGTAAATATCTCTAATCGGGATTGGTCTCCCACTTGGCTGGTTAGTATTTATAACATTTTTTGCTATTTCATCAACCTCATGATTATCACTTATGCCAGAGTGGATAGGAATATACTAAAAATAAATTCTTATGCCACTTGAAGCAAGTTTATCTATAATACTGAGACAATGATGAGTGTCAATGTCCAACTTATACTGAGGAGCTGAGGCCAGCAACTCAAGGCTTGATAATGAGTCGGAATATACTATAATATTACTTGAATTTGCAATCAAAGGTTGGTTTTCTTTAAGGTGTTCTAGTGCCATGATTATGGCTTTTAACTCAGCAAACATTATAGATACATTATTATATAATTTCTCGCCCATTGCAATTTTCAGGTGAGGAAGGAATACACCACTTGCTGCCTTCTCATTCATTTTTGACCCATCAAATAATATTTGGAAGTGGTTTTTATAAGTAATTGTATTAAGTTCAGCAATTTTTTCCTGGACAAAAGCAATGAGTGTTAGGTCTTTATTCCACTTTAAGAAATCAGCATTTAGTATGGGAATCGACAAGTTCCATGGACGAGAATGAGGGACTGTAGGTACACTTGACGTTGCTGGTACAGGAAACTTCTCCTGAATATTGGCATACTCATCTGCAATGCCTCTATACATGGTTGGATTTCTTTACCAATTATGTAGGGTGTGTGAGCTATTTTATTCAATTTTTGTAAGATGTTTTGTCAAGAGAAAGCTACGTCTCTCCCTTATTGTTTTTAATCCACTCTCCGACAAGCAGAAACTTGGTGCTTGTGGGCTTCCTGAGACCAAATATGAGACGTTTTATGTGGTTTTGTGTTATTTCATTTTTCTACACCTGGGTCTTTACACATGCACCATAGACGATAATCCCAAAGTCTATATGGGGTCTTACATGTGATTTGTAAAGCTGAAATAAGGTTTTCTCCTTGCGGCCCCAGGGTGTAGAAAAAAGTCGTTGTAGTATATTTGTTTTTCCATAGGATTATTTTACTGGGTTTGTGATGTGGAGGTGGAAATTAAGTTTTTGGCCAAGCATGAGACCTAGGTAATTAATATGATTATCTTCTGGAATAGTTGTTCCATTTAGAGTTAGTTTTGCATTAACATGGTTTCCGCTTTCGGTGAAATTGGATTATTTTTGACTTGGTAGGTGCAATGGGTAAATCTGAATGTTGAGAGAATTTTTCAAATTGGAAGTGACTTTTGTAGATTTGACTGTGCTATCTCAAAGGTTTTGCCAGGTGACCATAGCACCAGATCGTCAGCATATTGTAGGTTCGTGTGGGGGAGGTTCATGTCCCAGAGACATAGGGCAAAAAGGAGGCAACTGAGGACTGCTCCCTGAGGTGGGCCTTTGGTTATTGTCTTTTGGGGTGAAGAGGCTGAACCAACACAAACAATGAAACTTCGCACTTCTATGAAAGATTTTATAAAAGATACTAGCTTGGCGATAGTCCAAGGTTTGCCAGTTTATTTCAAACAGTTTGGTGGTTCACACTGTTGTATGCCCCTTCCATATCAAGAAAAGCTGCAACTAGAATCTTATTTTTGAAAATGATTATTGTATTGTATTAGCTAGCAAAATCAAGGAATATGTTGAAGAGTGGTGTTTCCTGAATTCAGTTGGAGTGTGAGGGATCAAATTATTTTTTTCAACAAACCAGAAGAGTCTGTAATAGATCATTTTCTCCATTATTTTCCCCATCACAGGAGTAATCATTATGGGCCTATGGGACTCAGGATTATCTTTGGGTTTATTTTTCTTTAGGATTGGTAGGAGGGACGAACATTTCCAATATTGGGGAACATAGAAGATGCCCAAGCGTGATTATAACAGTTTAGCAGTTCCTGTTTGTATGAAGGGGTGAGATTCTATTCCATGTAGGGTGTATATTGTCATAGCTACTGCTAGTTTTGGTCCTAATATGATGTATTGCATTATTCATTTCCTGGATTGAAAAGGACCAGTTATATACTTAGATCCTGGGCGTGGTTGGTAACTTGGGTTCATAGGAAATGGGGATATTTTGCTTCGATTATTTGATGTTAGCTTATTAACAAATAGAGTTGCAAATAGCTTAGTTTTTTCATTATCATTGTCATAATGGGTATTATTATGTATAAGCTCATACAGGAGTGGGTTGGGGAAGTCTTTTTCCCACAGATGTGGCTTATGACTTTATGTATAATTGGCTCATGTGTCTCTATGGAGAGATTATTTGCAAAATTATTCCAGTATTTATATTTAGCATCTTTTATAGTCCTTTTTAGATTAGATTCAGCTTGTAATTTTTTTAAGTATGTAGTAGGTGATGGTTTTTTTATGAATGCTCTCCTAAATCCCTTTTTTGTGCTCCATTTATTTTGGCACTCATTTGTCCACCATGCTTTGGGAACGTCTCTAGGGAAGTTTTTTTTGGGTGTTGTCCTGGGGATAGCTTGATTAGCTGTATTTATTAGTAAAGATGCCAAGACTTCAGCATGTGTGTCAACTGTTGTGTTTGAAATGCATGAATTTTGGGTGAAACTTGTAATTTCATCATTTAGATTATTTTGGAACATAGACCAATTTGCTTTAGTGTTGATATATTTTGAGGTGTGTGATCGGGTTTCAGCAGGTTCATTTAGGGAGCAAACTATAGCAAAGTGGTCAGTACATAGACTATGAATTTTATTTATACATATTTTATTCAAAATATTCAAAGACACAATTTGTAGATCAATTGTAGGTAATCTGCCACTTTTGGGGCTGAAATATGTATTCAGGTTTGGAGGTGTAGCAACAGCTAATTCAATATTGTTTGAAGTCACATTCTTAATCAATTTACCAGCTATATTTGCTGGTTTATTCCCCCACAAAAGGCCGTGGGCATTGAAATCTCCGCAAATAATGATATTTTTTAACATATTAGAATTATTTATATAATTAAAGAAATCCATGGCATCTGTAGTTTGGCCATTAGGGTTATAAAAGCTTATTATGTAGGTTTTTGTATTATTCAGCCAAACACTGATACCAATTGCATCAACATCATTTGCAAAATCTGGAAAGTTGATGCCACAGAATTTTATATTATTTTTAACTAATAAATCTACCCCACCTCCTTTTCTCTCTGATGATCTATCCTTTCTCAGGATAGTATATCCCAGAGACTTAATTTGTTGATTTTGGGTTAAATGAGTTTCCTGGAGGCAAGCAATATTAATGGAATTATTATTCATAAAAGATATTAGTTCATTTATCTTATTTTCTGTGAGTGATCTTACATTCCACTGGAGTATTGATATGTGTTTTGCAGTTGATTTATTTTTCATTTGACTGTGTATCAATGCTCAGCTTTGTTAAAAGTAAAGCAAGATCTTTTTTTGCTTGAATGAGCATATCATCTGGGATGTAGATTTTTGCCAATTCTGCAATGATTTTTGTTTTCTGTAGTTGATGTATGTTCATGGCCTGAACTGTATTACAGTTTAGAATGAATAAGAATATATTTGGGGATTGCATGTTTGGTTGTGCATCCTGTTTGTCTGTTAAGGGATTAATTCCTGGTAGTGTTTCTGGTTTGTTTCTTCTTGAGAGGGGGGGGGGGGCAGGCTAACCTCATCTCACCGGGCAAGGAGGCTTGTTGACTTGGTAATTCCTTCTGATAGGGATGTGAGCTAGGAGGCTTAGAGGATGGTGTTTTATACGGGATACTTGATGCATTGAGGGTGTTTGACTTGGGGGTTTTGGTTGGTTTCATTACGGGCTTTGTGGTATTGTTGGGCAGCATTTGCTTCCATTGCTGCGAAAGGGTATGGAATGGCCTTCTCTGTTGCTATTTGGAGTGTTAGTGCTCTTTTCTTATATGCAGGGCATAGTGATTTATTGGTAGATTCATGTGGGCCTTTGCAATTGATACATGTAGGCTGAGTTTGTTTGTTGTGTGTCCCAATTTGAGATACTTCTGTGATAGTGAGCTTGACCAGCCAATATGGGTATCAGTTTCACTGGTATTTGGGGTGGGATCTGGGGGGACTTTTTTTTTGAGGACTTCTAATCATTGCCTATTAGAAAAAGCTTTAAACTAAAACAAAACTAAAACAAGAATGGGTAATACAATGATAACAAACCGTCTGCACTCTACTATGGGGAAATTTTCAGGATCAAAAGAAACACCACAGTATGGCCCTGAGGAGGATTTGAGCACGATTCATTTGGTATAACTACTGATTAATTGAGATAATAATTCACAAGAAATTTAGTTTAAATTTCTTTAAATGTTGCTGCTGAGGTTGAATGTTGCTGCTTGATTTGTAAATCTGGATCAGGTCCCCTCTTTTTCTTCTATAGTTTAGGCCTGGCAGCTTCATTTGTTTCAGGTGCTCTTCATATGGCATTTCTTTTAGTCCAGGGAGTTGTTTGGTGGCATGTCTCAGCACCTTCTTGATTTTGATAGCATCACCAATGTATGAGGGACCCCAGACTCAATGGTTGGTCACACAAGGGCTTTGAAGAGTCTGGTGAAGGTAACCCCAACAAAGCTAAAGGCCCAGATGGTATACATCCCAGGCTCCTTAAAGAACTTGCAGATATAGTAGCTGAGCTGCTCTGTTTGCTATTCAAGCTGTCTCTTCAGACTAGTAGCCTACCTGCAGATTTGCAGACAGCCATAATTACTCCCATATTTGAAAAAGGATCTAGAACCCAGCCTGAGAAATATTGACCTATTAGCCTGACCTCAGTTGTGGCCAAACTTAATGAAGGGATAGTCAATGATGCAATTATAGCGCATATGACCAAGAATGGCTTTCTTTTTCGTGGTCAGCATGGCTTCAGGAAAGGCATGTCTATCGAAACAAATCTTATACTAGCTCACGAATCTGTAACTGATCTGCTGGAGCAGGGTTTCCCAGTCGACGTGTTCCTACTGGATCAAGCTAAGGCCTTTGATAAATTGTCTCACTGCTACCTGATGATAAAGCTGTTGGTATATCAGATAATGATGTTGCCCAGTGGATTCAAAGCTTCTTATCCAACAGAACCCAGATTGTTGCTGTATATGATGAAAGGGGTGACCTCATCTATTCCACACCAGTTCATGTTAAGAGTGGTGTCCCCCAAGGGACCAAACTAGGCCCAACATTGTTTAACCTTTACATAAATGATGCTCCTGAGGTGGTCAAGAATGGCTTGGTACTTTATGCAGATGATTTGGTCCAGCAACCACTAAAGAAAATTGCTCTTCTCTGCAAGAAGATCTCTACAACCTCTGTCTTTGGGCAACAACCTGGATGCTTGAGTTCAACTCAAACAAATGCAAAGTTGTTCATCTTGGTCTAAACAATCCCTGCCATAGCTATCACATGATTGACTCTGCAGGTCACAATATGCCCATTCAGAGTGCCAAAGAAGAGCATGATCCTGGGTTATTAATTGACAATAAGCATAAGATTCATAGTCATTGTCAGAACCAAGCAGCTAAGGCAAACAAGGTCTTTGGTTTGATCAAGCGTTCAGTAACAAGTCACCAACCAAGAGTTATCAAGAAGCTTTACACAACCCTTGTTAGTACCCATCTCGAGTTTGGTATGTTAGTTGCCAAACCTCCACTTTAAGTTTGTCATGGAGATTCTTGAGAAGGTCCAGTGTAGAGCACCCAATCTCCCTTTTGCAAAAAAAAAAAAAATCTCCTACAAGCAACAACTAGAAAAGCTTGACCTACCTACCCTAATGTACTGTAGAGAGAGAGGAGATGTCATCCTTGCATTTAAGATGATGACCAGTGACACCATCAAGCCCATTTTTGATCACAATGAATATACCAGAACATGAGGAAATCCCATAAAACTGCATCAAAAATTTAGCAGAAAGCACAAGAAGTTCAACTTCTTCACCAATTGCAGTGTCCCATTGTGGAATTCACTTAGCAAATCTACGGTGTTGGCCAGATCAGTTGATAGCTTAAAGGTTGGTGTTGACTGTGATTGGAGTGGCAAGTCATTGAAGATGCAGTAGGACAAACCAGCATCATGGAGTAGGATCTATTAGATACCACCCGCCCCCTTTAACCCCCAAATATGCCGAGCCACTAATACATGTAGTGAACCCAACAACAAAACCAAACTGTCCTATAAATATGAAAATTGTGTTAATTGTCCTGTCATTATGAATTGTGTTAGGAACTGTTGTCCTGTGTATATGTAAATAGTGATAATCCAACTGTTATATGAAGATTATCAAGTCAACATTTACAGGTTCTTCAACCTTAGTCACTAGAAGATGTGATTTAAGGTAAATGCCTGAAAGACCACCTGATTAGACCAACCAGCCTGCTTGCCTTATTTGCAATGAGATCTGTGTGTTGGTGGAATTTCAGCCCTATAAAGATCCCCAAGTCTCTTTCACAATCAGTGTGTAATATGACTGAGACAGTGTTTGGTTTTGCTAATGTAAGGGTGTCATCAATGTAATTTGGCTTGGGTCCAATCCATAATGTCTTACACTTTTTAGCATTGAAGCTTAATCCTAGGCAATCTTTGAACAAGGATTTTACATCTTGGGTCATTTTTGTGCAAATATATTTCATCATTCTGCTCTGATCAGCAGTCTGAGAACAATGATGAGTAGATCATCAAAGTTCTCTCATCATGGTTCTATATGGCAAAACAGTGGAGGTCTTCAAACTTTTTGCTATCATAAGTGATTTGTAAGATCTTAGAACAAAGATGAGTTAAAAAACAATAATCTTTGCAGAAAGGTGTAAGATCTTAGTGCTAAAAAACAGCCCTAATACCTTCCTGGAGCATGTTTTTGACCCTGGATTCATTAGCCTATTAAAAGTTCTATTATCCTAGCCTTACCACTTTACAAAATAGCAAGGTAAAATTCTACTTTAGCTACTTTTGGCTATCTTGGAATGGGTTTAGGTTAGGAAAATGAAACTTTCAGCTATGGGTCCACAGGCCAAAGAATGTCCTGGGAAGGTATTTTGAAGTACCTACCTCCACTCCTTCTCCCTCTAGAGGGAGAAGGAAATTTGCCTTCATGATAGGTCTATACCCATTGAAATTTTGACAAAACAACATTTTACCTTAATTTTCAGTTATCAGTTTCTTTCTCTCTGGCTTTAGCTATGAAAATGCAATTTTAGTTATTTGAGCAGAATTTTAAGCCATATCAATATTTTAATTCCAAAATTTAGGAAAAGTATTTGCATATCTTTAAAACCTTATAGCCTAAATTGGGATTGAGCAAAGTTGTGAAGCTGAAAACAATTTTGTTATGCTTCATTTAAGCAATAGATCTATTTTGCCAGGTTTTACTTCTATAGCTCCCAGATTTTTAAAGGTCATCAAAGGTCAGGACCCTCTAGAGGGAGAAGGAGTGGAGGTAGGTACTTCAAAATACCTTCCCGGGACATACTTTAGCCTGTAGACTCATCCCTGAAAGTTTCATTTTCTTAACCTAACCACTTTCTAAGATAGTCAAAAGTAGCTAAAGTAGAATTTTACCAATAGCAAAAAGTAGCTTGTCTAGAATTTTACCCATAAAAGCAACATCTTGAAAAATACATAGGCATATGTAGCCATTGAGTGGCAGGTTGCCAAACGCAAGCCTAAAGGGTGGAACAATGAACTTTTGAAGTATGAGTAGGAACTCCTCTAGGCTTACTACTAAAAGATAATCATAGAGGAAGTCTACTTTCAGGCAAACCATAAAATTTAGTGAAGCTTCAGCCCACAAAGTAGGTTAATGAGTAGTAATGAAAGTTATAGCCTATTTTCATAGCCTAACCACTTTAAAAGATAGCAAAAAGTAGCTTGTCTAGAGTTTTACCCACAATAGCAACATCTTGATAAAAGTTTCATAGGCCTATCTGGCTATTGAGTGGTAGGTTGTGGAACACTAGGCTAGTCTAAAAGAAGTTTGGCTGGGCCTACTTACCAGTATTCAACATGTATTTTGACCATCCTTAAAAGAGTTGCAAAGTATCGTAGAGTAGAAATTTTTAGAAAAGTAAGCTAAGTCGAGACTATAGCAGTACTTTCACAAAAAAATTTCCCTAGTTATCTAATAAAAACCGAATTTAAGGAAAGGCTAATGATGAATACGACGAGCAAAGTAGTATTTCAGCATTAAGCAAAAGTGCCGAAAAACCTGCTAAATTCGTCAAAACCTTTGACCAGGGGCATATTCAAAATATTTGTTCAAGGGGGTGGCCTCCTAGCCCCTCCCTCCCGCATGGATACGGTGATTAATTTTAGATCCTGCTACTTATAAAGAGATTACTTTTGATCAGTAATGTTAAACTAAATAAATTGTACATATTTAGAACCAGCATAACAAGATTTGGTTATTATTGGGCTACTCCCTCTTTGCAATTGAACTATTACCATGAATTGTTCGATTTCGCTATGCAGACAACCAGGTTCTACTTGTAATTACATGGATTGCTGCAAAAATACCAATAAACGTCTCAAATGTTTTTTTTTTGTAAAATTAAGCTATTAGTTACTGTGGTATCAATGCAAAATTTAGACTATTTAGGGGGAAATACTATAAAAGTTGATAATGTATTAATGAGTATGGATAGTACTGTTCTTATTTATATTAATTTTAAAAACTTTTTCCACAAAAAAGTTTTTCAGAGAGAAGTAAAGAACTCCATTAAACAAAAATGAGGAAAAATAAAATCAAATAATCTACCAACCGTGAAACTACCACAAATCAGCATCGATAAATAAATAAAACCCAAAACGAACAGAAATTACAATAATTAACCGATTCAAACTCAAAACGAGCAGAAATTAACATAAGTTGGGCGCAAAACCCCTCTGTCTTCCCAAGGCCAGAATAAAATTTGCGCTTCACTGAAAAAATATAAATGTTTTTACTTTTATAACTTTAATAAATCAAATAATTTTAACATTTTGATTACTAAATATCAGTATATGTATATTAAACTGACAATGCACATTTATTTGTATTTTTCCCGTAAATTACAAATTTTGTTCAGGCCATAGGAAGGCATAAGGGTTTTGCGTCCAACTTATCTTAATTTTTGCTCGTTTTGAGTTTGACTCGGTTAATTATTGTAATTTCTGTTCGTTTTGGGTTTCATTTATTTATCGATGCTGATTTGTGGTAGTTTCACGCTTGGTAGATTATTTGATTTTATTTTTGCTCTTTTTTGTTTAATGGAGTTCTTTACTTTTCTTTGAAAAACTTATTTTGTGGAAAAAGTTTTCTAAATTAATTTCTGTTCGTTTTATATTGACATAGTCTTTTCAGGGAAAAAGAAAATAATACTTTAAATCTTTTCGTTTTTTTAAAGACTTTATAGTTTGGCCTGCTATTTGTATGCTGGAGAAAATTTTTCAGCATCTTTTAACAACATATACCCTTTTAAAAATCTGGACATAAATAATAGTATAATTTAATTTAGTTTTATACCTCCTCTAGTTGACCTGAAATGGAAAACTTGATACCATTCGCAAAAAATCTGTTTACTTTCTTTGATAGCTTGGATACACTTACGCTATTTTGATTTGGTTAAATTTTAAGACCAGAAATGGGAGGGTTGGCTTGGGAGGGTGGGCATGGGAGGGTAGGAGTGGAAGGGGGATTAGTTGCCCTCAAATCACTTTCGACTATTGAAAAGGGTATCAGCCCTTTCTATTTTCAATCGATTGAGCCCTTTTCGAAGTTCCCACGACAACTGCTTCGATGCGAAGTGCCCTGGTCTAAACAACAACAACAACAAAAATAATACATTATACCCACATCGATCTTTACTGTAAAAATGTAAAGCCTTCCAATCACTTTCTATTATTAAAAAGGACACTAGGCCTTTCAATTTCCAATCGAATGAGCCCTTTTGGAAACGACAAAGCTTTCCATAAACACCTTATGTGCCCCCAGGGCATAAATTACAATCCTTACCCTAAGGTCTGATAGAGGGGTTGTTTGGGATTGCAAAAATTATAGTTGCAGCAGTACCGCAGTAGTACCTCTAAGACCACAGCAGTACCTCTAAGACCGAATTTCTAGAACTTTCAACTACGTTAACCAACATGGGTATCTCAAATTTTGATTGGATGTGTGTGTGGAAATGGTAGGCGTGAGAGGGGCGGTAGTCGCTCTCCAATCACTTTCAACTATTAAAAATAGCCCTAGTCCTTTCAATTTCCAATCAAATGAACCATTTTGAAGTTTCTACGACATAACTTTCAATAAAAATCTTATTTGCCACCCAGTGGTGCCGATTCACGAAAATGTTGGGGGGGCAAGGATTTTTTTTTCGATTTAAAAAAAAATCAAGATGCAAAAAAGAGAAAAACATTGAGCAAACATACCTAAAACAGAGGGTAGCGGCGAGGTCGCTTCTTGGCAAAATCATCGACTAATCTATCCAAATCCAGTTTCTTCACCTCCTCTTTTTCAACAGCCATTATCATGAGATCACTGAGTCTGTCGTTTCCCATCGTCGATCGCAGATAGTCTTTCACACGCCCTAATGCCGAGAAGAATCGTTCATTACTGGCAGTGGTCAAAGGCAAAGTAACAACTAGCTTCATCAGTTTTAGCACTGCAGAATAGGCGACTGGGAGGTCGGATAAGATTTCGATAGCTCGAAGAAAATCCATTTTAGGAATATCACTTTTTGACAGATGTAGCTTTGCAAGAGAAAGCTGGGATTCTATGGCATGGTCATCGACATCGAGAATCTCTTGATAATGACATATAACTCTTTCCACTTTCGAAAATCGGAACTTGAGGGGTCGAAGGCAGATAAAGCGTCGAGCAGAGGCATATTTTGCATGAAACGTTGATCCATCTCACTCGTGAAACGGTCTATTACCTCAAAGTACAGAAGTTTACCGCAGTCTGATTCAACTGGCTGACTGGTGTTACGTTTACCGGTTGTTGAGTTTGAAATAAAGTGTTTGAGACGAATGGGAATGGCTTAACTTCTCTTGCTCCGAGCACTGGTTTTAGATTATGGAGATTTCGATTCCTGGATATCGTTTAAAGCCAAGAATTCAGAAAAGTTTTTGCTTAAGTTGTTCCACTCGTTATCATTTCTCAGCTTTTTGAGTGTCTCATATGTCCCAGAAATCAGTGCAAGTGCCTTATAAATCAACAAACATCCGAATTGAAGCTGCTCTGAAAAACAATTTACAATGACTAATACTTTTTCCATTATGTACAAAGTTGAAACAAAAGAGGCAGAGT
The DNA here is from genome assembly GCF_049724085.1 of Artemia sp. Qi Xiang Cuo. Taxonomy (NCBI): domain Eukaryota; kingdom Metazoa; phylum Arthropoda; class Branchiopoda; order Anostraca; family Artemiidae; genus Artemia; species Artemia sp. Qi Xiang Cuo. Next base: position 15,025,372 of record NC_142798.1, on the reverse strand, counting down.
TGATTTTGTCCAGTAGTCCTTTTTCTTCACACACTGCCTCACCGTTGGAACTATCAGGGACTGCGGCAAGCACAGCAACAATACAATCAAATCTGGCCTTCACCTTCAAAATAGAGCGGACTGCGTAAAACTAGCGGGTCTGGACGGTCCTCCCAAGCTCCAAGACTTTTTGCCTGCTAATACGCTGGGATTCCAAAAATAGCTCGTGACGAGTATTGCTACATGATATGAATGCGTAAAGTCTTTGCACCACAGAAAAAATTCAGAAAGTTCGTTGATATTTTTTAGGCAGTCAGTCAAAACCAAGTTTAATGTGTGGGCGTGACAGTGTACATATACTGCCTGAGGCATCCTCTCCCTAAACTTTACTTGTACTCCGTTAAATTCTCCACTCATAACGGATGCGCCGTCATAACATTGAGCAATAAAGAGCATCGAATATAAACCAAGCTTTTCTATAGTTTCAGAAATCGAGGTGGATATGTTCTCGGCGTCTAATTTGTGCATGTGATAGCAGCTGATTGGTCGCTCCACTACTTTTCCAATTGATATACACCTGAGTAGGATCGCTAATTGTTCTTTTCTAGAGACTTCTTTTGTCTCGTCGACAAGAATAGCAAAGTAATTAGATGATTTTACTTCTGAAACAATATCTTAGCGCAAGGCATTTCCTATCAGTGTAACTGCGTCATTTTGGTACTGATGACTGCAATAGTGACCATATCGGCACTGTAACTTGGCCTTCAGCTTTTCGTTGCTTTTAGAAATTTCCTCCATCAATTCAACCAAATTACCCCGGTTTGCAGATGTTTCTGATTCGTCAAGACCCCTCAAAGCAAGACCCTGGCGGCCAAGAAAGCACATAGCGCGAAAAATGTACTTCAAATGATCTTTATTTAGCTGAACCTCTTGAGATCTGGATTGAATTAAGGTATTCGCTATAGATTTCAAAGTATCAGTACTCATTATGATAAATTCCGTCCATGCTGACATACAATGCCTAAGTCTTTCAGAACCATCATGTTGCTTTAATAGAGCAGAACTGTCTTTCCACTTGCAAAATCCTGACTCAATGAAAGCCCTTTTTCCAGCAGTTTCCTCAGCCCTTAGAGTCCCCATAGAAAAATAACGGCAAGCAAAACAAAACACGGAAATCAAGTTTATTGAGTATTCAATCCATTCATAAGTCTTATAGTAATGTACACTGAATTTCCGTCCGTTAGAAGTGGAAGCTGGATATCTCTCAAGAATAGGTTGAACTGGTTTGTCGTGACGCGTCCTAGAAATATCTGAGAGTTTCTTGACTGCTACTGGAACCCGCAAGGGGTTCAGCGATGCAGACCGAACTGTCATGTTGACCTGTGCCATTTATTGTTCCGCTTGTTTCCGAAATTCTGTCACAGGTGGGGGTATTTATCTCAACTAACCCGACACTTTGGGCGCTGACACTATTGCCAGTTTCTTGCACTAAAGTTTCTTCAGTTTTCTTCCGCATTTTCACCGAAAAAAAAACCAAGTTTGTTGTCGCTTTTTACTCATAGTTTGATTACGATGTAAACCTTGCTTTCTGCTGATATAGGGTTTACTTTAATAAGCATTTTGGTAAGCGTAGCTGAATCATTCAGAATTATGGGTTCTCGTGGAGGAGGCAGAAGAGTCTCTTTCACTATAAACTATGTGTTTTATTGTACTAAGTTTATATAAAGTAGTTTAAGATAGATTCATTTAAACGAGTAGTAGACAGAGACTCCGCTCAGACACGACAAGAGAAGAACTGAAGAAACACGTAGAAACTCACTTAGAAAATCACTCCCATACTCCATGGTGAAACTACCCCGCTTAGAAACCTCATAAGCCAATCACTTACATTTCCTGTTCACGACAGTCCCATACACTCCACTGGGACTAGTCATCCCATAAACTATTCAACATCGTCAAGAATCTGCTGACCAAAACCCCCTTGAAACCCTAGAACACATTTCCTTTCCCAGCTACTAAAAAAGGCAATATACAACACTCATAGTTTACAAAGAATTCTATACAAGAACAATGAAGAAATACTGACCAAATGAAGCTTAGTTTTGAATGAACCCTACTCAGGTATAAAATAGTGTGGACGCGTGAATGGAGACGCGCTCTTAGACATTTGACATTTCAAAACAAGATTGTCTCCTAATGATAGAATTAGGGCACCAGTTTGTTGGTTGTATTTATTGGACCAGTTGCTGTTTTAATTTAGCACATAGCTAAAATAGAAAATAACTGTGAAATATAAATAAGAAGGTAATTTTCAAAGACTAGGGGGGGAGCCATGCCCCCTGCCCCCCTAATTGGTGCCCCTGATGCCACCAGGGCATAACTTACAACCCTATCCCTAAGTGCTGGGGTTTCATTCTCAAAGACCTAATTTCTAGAACTTTCTACTGCGTTGAACAAAATGGCTATCTGAAATTGTTATTGTATATGTTTGAAGGAATTATCGGCGTAATAGGGGGGTTAGTTACCCTCCAATTACTTTCGACTATTACAAAGGACACTAGCCTTCTCAATTTCAAATTGAATGAGCCCCTTTTGAAGTTTTACAACAACTCTATCTATAAAAACCTTATATGCCCCCAGGACAGAACTTACAACCTTTGTCCTTTGAGCTCTGGGGGGTTTGTCTTCCTTAAATACATAATTTCCAGAACTTTCAACTACGTTGAACAAAATGGCTATCTTTAAACTTTGATTGAATGTTTTTGGGGAAATGGTGGGCGTAAGAGGGGGGTTAATTACACTCCACTCACTTTCGACTATTAAAAAGGGCAATATCAATTTACAATCAAATGGAATTTCTATAACAACTTTCTATATAAACTTTATATGTCCCCAGGGCATAACTTACAACCCTTAGACTGAGGGCTCTGAGGAGGTTATTATCCTAAAAGACCCAATTTCAAGAACTTTCAACTACGTTGAAAAAAATGGATATCTCAAAATTTTGATTGGATGTGTTTGGGAAAATGGTGGGCGTGAGAGGGGCGTTAATCGCTCTCCAATCACTTTCAACTATTAAGAAAGGCACTAATCCTTTCAATTTCCAATTGAATGAGCCCTTTTGAAGTTTCTACGCTTTCAATAAAAACCTTATATGCCCCCTGGACATAAGTTAAAACCCTTGCCCTGAGGGCTGTAGGGAGGGGGGTCGTCATTCTAAGACCTATTTTCCAAAAATTTCAACTACGTTGAATAAAATGGCTATCTAAAATATTGATTGGATATGTTTGGAAAAAAGATGGGCGTGAGAAGGGGGTTAGTTGCCTTCAAATCACTTTCAAATATTAAAAAAGGGCACTAGCCCTTTGAATTTCCAATCGAATGAACCCTTTTTCAAGTTTCTATGACAAAGATTTCAATAAAAACCTTATATGCCCAAAGGGCTTAACTTATAACCCTTGCCCTGAAGACTGTGGGAGGAGTATCCTCCTCTGTGGTATAATTTCCTGAACTTGGAACTGCGTGGATCAAAATGACTATCTAGAAATCTTTATTGGGCGCGTTTGGAGAAATGGTGGGTAGGTATGGGATGTTTACTAACTTCCATTAACTTTCGACTATTAAAAAGAGCACTAGCCATTTCAATTTCCAATCGAATGAGCCCTTTTTACAGTTTCTACGACAACGCGTTATATAAAAACCTTATATACCCTTGGTATAATTTACAAGCCTTGCCCTGAGGGTTGTGGGTGGGGGGGTTGTCATCCTCAAAGATCTAATTTCCAGAACTTGAAACTACGTTGAATAAAATCGCTATCTCAAAGTTTTGATTAGATTTGTTTGGGGAAAACGTCGGCGTGAGAGGCGGGTTAGTTGCCCTCTAATCACTTTCGACTATTAAAAAGGGCACTAGCCCTTTGAATTTCCAATCGAAAGAGCCTTTTTTAAAGTTTCTAAGACAACGCCTTCTATAAAAAAAACCCTTATACTTACAACCCTTGCCCTACTGGCTGTGGGGGACTGTCCTCAAAAACATAATTTCTATCTAGAAATCAACTACGCTGAACAAAATGGCTATCTCAAAATTTTGATTGGATGTGTTTCGGGAAATGGTGGGAGTGGAAGGGGTGTTAGTCACCTTTCAATCACTTTTGACTATTACAGGGGGCACAAGCCACTCTAATTTTCAATTGAATGAGCGCTTTTCGAAGTTTCTACGACAACTTCTTCGATACAAAGTGCCCTGCTCTAAAGGGAAAAATTAATAGATAATACATTGTGCCAACATCATTTTTGGATGCCCCCATGGCAAAACTTAAAACCTCTCACCAGAGGACTGTGGGGGAGTGTCCTCCTCTTTGCTGATTTTTCATACTTGATCTTATTCTTGAGTGTTTCTCGTTCTTTATTTTGGTATCTCGATCGCCTTGCCTGTTTATCATGCAACAACTTTCTATATGAACATTACATGCCCCAGGGTATTACTTACAGCCCTTACACTGAGGGGGCTATCATCCTAAAAGACCTAATTTCCAGAACTTTCAACTACGCTGAACAAAATAAATATCTCAAAATTTTAATTCGATGTGTTTAGGAAAACAGAGGGCGTGAGAGGGGTGTTAGTCGCTATCAAACCACTTTTAACTATTAAAAAAGGCATTAGTCCTTTCAATTTCAAAATTTTAAAATTTCTAAATTAAAATTTTTAAATATTTATTTTGTTCAACGTAGTTGAAAGTTCTGGAAATTAGGTCTTTTAGGATGATAACCCCCTCAGAGCCCTCAGTGCAAGAGTTGTAAGTTGTTCCCTGGGGGCATATAAAATTTATATAAAAAGTTGTTGTATAAATCATAGGCAGCACGATCGAGCTGCCTAAGTAAAGAACGGGGACACTCTAAAAACTTTATGTGCCCCCTGGGCATAACTTACAACCCTTGCCCTGAGGGCTGTTGGGGGAGAGGGGTTGTCATCCTTAAAGACCTAATTTCCAAAACTTTCAACCACGTTGAATAAAATGGCTATCTCAAAATTTTTATTGGATGTGTTTGGGGGAACGATGGGCGGGGGGGGGGTAGTTGCCTTCTAATCACTTTTGACTATTAAAAAAAGAGCACTAGCCCTTTGAATTTCCAATCTAATGAGCTTTATTTGAAGTTTCTACGACAAGGCCTTCTTTAAAATCCTTATATGCCCTCAGGGCATAACTTAAAAACCTTTCCCTGAGGGCTGTGGGGGAGTGTCCTCCTGAAAAATATATTTTCTATCTGGAAATCAACTACACTGAACAAAATGGCTACCTCAAGATTTTGATTGGATGTTTTTGGGGAAATGATAGGCATGGGGGGGAGGGGGGGCTAGTTGCTCTCCAATCACTTTCGACTATTAAAAAGGGTACTAGAAATCTCAATTTCCAATCGAATGAGCCCCTTTTGAAGTTTCTATGACGACCCCTTCCATATGAAGCTTCCCTGCTCTAAAGTAAAAAAATAATAAATAGTACATTGTGCCAACATCGTTCTTATATGCCCTCAGGGCATAACTTAAAACCCTGGCCCCAAGGGTTGTGGGGGAGTTTCCTCCTCAAAAACAAATTTTCTATTTAGAAAGCAGCTACGCTGAACAAAATGGTCATCTCAAAATTTTGATTGGATGTCTTTGAAGGAATGATGGGTGTGGGGGGCTAGTTGCCCTCCAATCACTTTCGACTATTAAAAAGGGCACTACCCCTTTGAATTTCCAATCGAATGAGCCTTTTTTGAAGTTTCTACGACAACGCCTTCTATAAAAACTTAATATGGCCCCAGGGCATAACTTAAAACCCTTGCCCTGAGGGTTGTGGGGAAGTGTCCTCCTCAAAAATGTATTTTCAATTTGGAAATCAACTACGCTGAACAAAATGGCTATCTCAAAATTTTGATTGGATGTGTTTGGGGGAATTATGGGCGTGGGGGTGGGGGAGTTGCTCTTCAATCACTTTCGACTATTAAAAAGGGTACTAGCCATTCGAATTTCCAATGGAATGAGCCTGTTTTGAAGTTTTTACGACAAGGCTTTCTATAAAAACCTTATATGCCCCCAGGGTATAACTTAAAACCCTTGCCCTGAGGGTTGTGGGGGAGTGTCCTCCTCAAAATAATATTTTTATCTGGAAATCAACTACGCTTAACCAAATGGCTATCTCAAAATTTTGATTGAATATGTTTGGGGGAATGATGGGCGGGGGGGGGGGGCTAGTTGCCCTCCAATCACTTTTGACAAAAAGGGCAGTAGCCACTCCAATTTCCAATCGAATATGCACTTTTTGAAGTTTTTACGACAACTCCTTCGATACGAAGTGCCCGGGTATGGAGAAAAAACAAACAAATTGTGCCCACATCGTTCTTTACTTAGGCAGCGCTAGCGCGCTGCCTATGATAGCAGTAGATAGGTTTGGTTAATATTGTGTCCGCAGGTTATCCCTATCATTGCTGGATGTTCAACCCCCACCCCGAATAAAATTAAGCGTAAAGCAAATGACAGACAAAGTCACTTCGAGGAAAATCTTTTCCACAGCCCGTAACATCTTTTTCAGTTTTTTCAGTCACTAACACGTTGCATCGCAACCCCTATGATTGCCGTATCTAACAAAAAAACAAGCCTTTGGAGATGAGTTATTACGCAAATTACTTCAAAGTAAAAACTAAAATGTGAGATTGGACTTCACCCAAAGAGAAAAAGGGGATGGATTAAATCTCACATTTGGTAAATAGAGCAACACAAATACTTTTAAAATAGTAAAAGAGTCACTGAGATAATAAATAGACAGATGGCTATGAGAAAACGAGAGACAAAAATGTGGTAATCATTAAGATAATTCGGATCAATACTAAAATAGGAGATGGGTCAACATCTAAAGAAAAATGAGTGATAAATTATATGTTTTACGTTTGATAAGTATATTGAAACAAAGACTGTGAAAATACAACATCACAATGACCCCAAATGATGCCAGTCCAAGTGCTTTTTGCCGAAGAAGAACAATAACAACTAAAGATTTTTGCAGTCCAATAAAAGTAAAGTTTATATTGAAGTAATATCCAAGATAATTGAAAATAAAACATAACATTATTTTGCTAAGAGCTAGCAATTTAAAAAAGTTACAGGTTCCTTTAAGAAAATATTAACTGGATAAACTTCTTCTACAAAAAAACGTTTTCAAAGAAAAGTAAAGAGGTCCAATAAACCAAAAATGAGCATAAATGAAGTCAAATTATTTACCAAGCGCATAAATAATCTACCACAAATTACTACCAATAAATAAATGAAACTCAAAATGAACAGAAATTGTAATAAATAGACGAGCCAAACTGAAAACGAGCAACAATTAACCTGAACAGGGCTAATAACCCCCATTCCTTCTCAAGACTAGCACATGAATTGTACTTTAGCAAAAAAATGACCTTGAATATCAGTTTAATATAAATATACTGATATTTATTTTATACAGTTTTAATAGTTTTCGTTTGCTAAAGTCAAAAACGTGAAAACGTTTAAAATGTATCTTGTTTTCAACAAAGTGGAAATTATGTTCTGGTCTTGAGAAGGCATTAGGGTTATCAATCCTACTCATTTTAGTTTTTCATTGTTTTGAGTTTGACTCGAATAACTGTTGGAATATCTGTTCATTTTGCTTTGCGTTTATTTATTGCTGGTGATTTGTAGTAGTACGTTTGGAAGATTATTTGACTTTATGTCTGCTCATTTTTGATTTAATGGAGCTCTTTATTTTTCTTTGAAAACTTCTTTTGTAGAAAAAGCTTTTCCAATTAATTCTGTTCGTTTTTTAATGCCATAGTCTTTTTCATGGAAACAATAATATTTATATCTTTTCAATTTTTTTATAAGAATCCGTAGTTTAGTTCGCTATTTGTATGTTAATTTGTATGTTTGGAGAAACTTTTTTAACAATTTTTGATCCTGAAAAAAATTGTATTGTTTAATTCAATTCTATACCTCCTAAAGTTGACCTGACAAATAAAACTTAATTTCGTCCCCAAAAAATCTATTTATGCTCTATAATGACCTGGATACACTTTCACTCTTTTGATTTATTTAAATTGTAGGAGCTCAACTTAATGCCCCCAGTCGTTCTCGAAATATTGCAGAGGTTTCTTATTGGCAACCATACACACATTGACTTTTGATTTAGTTTTAAAGCAACATTCAGTTTTAAAACATAATCAGCCAAATGAATAATTTGGGGGGGGGGGTGACGTGCCCAATATCCCTAGGGACATAGTTACTGAACAATTCTACTACGCTGAGCAAAATGGCCGTCTCAAAAATTTGACTGAGTGTGTTTGGAAAATCAACGGGCTTGGAAGGACGGCTGCTTGCCCTTTGATATCTTTGACTCTTAGAAAGGTTACTAGAACTTTTAATTTCCAATGGAATTTGCTCCTTTAAAAGTTTCAATGGTATTTCTAGCTATTATAGAGCAGTGCTACTTTTGATATTGGTTGTGTACCCTTTTGAAAACCTGCATGTATTTTTTCATTTAATTGAAACTCACCCGAAGCGTCTCCTAAAAGTTTCAATTTAATACCCTTAGTATTATTATTCATAGTAACTGCAATAGTAGTATTAATAGTATGCACATAGTGCCTTCTGGCCAGTTCAAAATTTGCCACGTCTTACCTTTTAAGGTCTAACCTATTAATGTAAGCTGTTTTTGAGATATTAATTTTTCACCTTTCAGAAAATCTACATGTTTATAGTTCGTTTTGACTTAGTTCAACATTGGCTTACATATTCCTTGAAAACTTACTCCTAATAATCTTAGCTAGTATAGTAGCAATAGTTGTAGTAGCATTAGCAGCAGTATACGCATAGCACTTTTAGTTTCTTCAATATGCCCATCAATACACGTTGAAAGTTTTAACTTATTACCTTCAACCATTCCTGAAGCATTTCTGATAATTCCTCTGGACAACCTGTCTGGGCATAATGCGTTTCGATTTAGTTCCATACAATTTCAATACTTCCCAAATTTTTAGCCTTAATACCCTTAGTTTTAGTAGCAGCAGCAGTAATGGTAGTACTAGTAAAATTAATAGTAGCAGCATTAGCTTTAATGGCAGTAATAGTAGAAAAAACAGTAATAATTTTAGCAGTAATAGTAGTGTGAGTAGAAGCAGTGGCATTATGATACAAATATTTTCTTTTGGTTAGTTCAACATCCCCTACAGTAAGCCCTGTTAATTTCAATTTTACACAGCAAACTGTTCCTGTTACGACCTTTTGACAACTTGAAAACAGACGGCTTATTGTGATTCAGTTCACATTCCCCCATGAAAACTCCTTAAAAATTTCACCTTCATACCCGTAGGCATAGTTGTAATAGTAGCTACATTAGTAGTATTAGTACTACTATCAATAGTTTTAATAGTAATAGTGACAATACTAGTAGCAGCAGTGGTATCAACGTATTGCCTTTTGGTCAGTTGAGCATCCCTCTTATCAAGTTCTGAAGGTTTCAACTTAATAAAATTGACCTTTGTTATGACTTTGCTGACGTGACCATTTTATGACATGTATCTTCATATACTTCTTGAAATTTTGCTCTCAATGCTTTTAGCCTTGCAAGTAGTTGAAATAGAAGTAGTTGTAGTAGTATTAAATGTAGCAGTGACAGTAGTTTTAGTAGTAGCCCTCACACATTGCCTGTTAGTCAGATGATCTTACCCTTTAAACATTATCTGAAAGTTCCATCTTAATACCCAAAACAATTCTTAAGACACGCTCTTTTGACCACGTACATGCACATAGCGTTTTTTGGTGAAGTTAAAATTTCCCCTCAATAGTGTAACTGGAGTGATGGGGTAGCAGCAATAGTATTAGTGTTAATTGTAATGGTATGATATATTGCCTTATTGATTATCTTACTTATCATTTCCTGAAGGTTGCAAATTAATGCACTCAGTCATTCCTGAGTAACACCCTTTTGACAATCCATGTACACATAACATGTTTTGATCTAGTTCAACAATCCCCTCAACATTGTTTGAAAGACTCACCTGAATGCCCTTCGTTTTTTGGAAAGTAAATTTCAAACATGTATACATTTCTTAATAACAGATACTATATGTAAACAATGAACGAAATCCTGAACTCACAGCCCTTGCCATGAGGATTGGGGGTGAGTTGACATCCCCAAAGACATAATTACTGGAACTTTCAACAATGCTGAATAAAACAACTGTCTGAAAATGTTGATTGGGTGTGTTTTGGGGAATGATGGGTCTGAGGGTGGGGGTGGGGGGGGGGGGGGGCTGGCTGCCCTCCATTTACTTTTGACTCTTGAAAAGGGCACTAGAACTTCCGGCTTCCAATTAAACGAGCCCCATCTGATATAAAGTTTATATGAAAACCGTCTGTTTCATAAAATCCTTATAAGCCTCGGGGCGTAAATTACAACCCTTGCCCCAAGGCTCTGGGGGTTGAGTCAATAATTAAGGCATTGTCATATGCTTTCTGGACTATTGTGAACAAAATGGCTATCTCATAATTTCGATTGGATGCTTCTGGGGAAAAGAAGATTTTAGGAGGGGTGCTAATTACTTTCTATCGCTTTTGACTTTTAAAGGAAACTACAACCTCACGTTTACCATCAAACGAGCTTCCTCTAAAGTTCACACAACCGCCCCTTCCATCAAAACCTTATATGTCCACAAGTCCTTGGATTATTTTTGAATAAATGGCTATCTCATGATTTCTGTCTGATGAATTTGGGCCTTTGACTCTTTAAAAGGGATTACAATTCTGATTTCCAATCCAATGAGACCCCTCCGAATTTTATATGACCACCCTTCCAGAAACACCTTCTATGCCCCCGGGGCATAAATTACAACCCTTAGCCTGAGGACTTTTTGCCATCTTCAAAGACATAATTATTGCATCTTTCAATTACGCTGAAAAAGTACCTGTCTCAAAATTTTGATTGGATGTGTTTTAGGGAATTTCGGACGTGAGGGGGGGTTGTCCTCCGTTCAGTTTTGACTATTAAAAAAAGCACTAGAACTGTGAATTATCAATTGAACGAGCCCCTTTCGAAATTTTTACAACAACTCCTTCTATATGAAGTGCAATGGTTCAAAAAATAAGATTGTGTCCACATCGTTCTTTACTCAGTTAGCCCTATTGCACTCCTTATGATATATGGGGATATCTATAACTCGAGGTTCTCTGTTGGTAAAACAGTTTTCTTTTGCAAACGTCTTCAATTATTTTTTTTTATGTTACAGTGTTCCACAAATACCATCTTTAAAATTTGATGGAGCCAACGGCAAAGTTATTTTTGCCCCCTCCGAAAAAGTACTCTTTCTTGCCCTTCCCTCCTACCATCAACCATGTAACCCGTGAAGCTTGTCCATTCACCCTTTCCATTTCAGTTGCTATGTTTTTCACTATACATTCTATAGGTATATATCCATTGAAAAATGTATGGTACTTATGCTTATGTATTATACGAGAAAGATACTCGAGAACTTGTATGGCGAACATGAGACATTACCCGTTTTTCACGTTGTTAATACCAGACATTTAGCTTCGGCTGTGAAAACTAATACAAAGAATTATGGAAGGAGGGCTGCCCAGGGCCCATTATATTAAGTACGCAACATAAACAAACCTACTCTAATCTAACCAAAATCTAACCGAGCCGGAGCTAATCTAACCGAGCCGGAGCTAATTGTTTGGTATTAGCACCGTGAAAAACGGGTAATGTCTCATGTTCACGATACAAGCTCTTGAGTATGTTTCTCGTATAATACACGAGTACCAAATGTATTCCTAAAAAGTTTGCAACAATATTACTTAAAAGGTTATATATTGAATATGATTGCAAATGATTTGTATTCCGCTCACATTATTAGTTCTATAACGTGTTTTAAATATATACAATATTTTTACCGTTGGCAATATGTTGTTGTTGTTGTTTGTTGTTTGGGGTTTGACGCGTTCGACCAATCAGTCATATGCGTTCGTATCATTCGATTATTCTGTGCCTTCTGTAATCACTATCTTGCTTGGGTGTCACTTTAGTCAATATTCATTGAGCCAGATCAGGTATCACTTATTGGGCTATTGGTAGGGGGTCATTCACCTGTAGTAAATGCCTGCGTTGAAAAACGAGAATCAGAGAAATTCAGCACTGCTTTATCATAAAACAATTAAAATACAATTGCAACACAATTAAATAAATAATGCCAATATACATCATCAATGTCACATACGCCAACTAAAAAAAAAAAAAAAGCTGATAGAATATAGATAAAAAAGGAAAAATATACTAAGTGTGATGACACTAAAATGAGCTAATATAAGGGTGTAAAAAAAAAAAAAAAAAAAAATAATAATAAAAATTTAAAGGGAATGAACCAAGCCAGTAGTTTTAACAAATCTAACTAAAAGGTTTGTGCTTAGTCGTTTAGCCCAAGGAGGAGATGTGTGATGTCCCAGAACAGAGCGCATTGTGAATGCCTTATATGACTTCTCGCAGCAATTTTTTAAGTATTTTCCTCTTTTTCATATGTTCTACAGTCGAAGATGATGTGACGTATGTCTTCATACACTCCACATGTGTCGCAGTTGGGGGAAGGGGTTATTTTCCAATGGAAAAGTGTGGATTTTGTCTTTGCATGGCCACACTTAAGCCGAAAGATACACGTTGAAAGGACATAAAATCAGAGGTATATTTCTTTTGATGACGGCTTGTAGTCATAGAAAGTCCAAGAACTGAGTATCGAAAAGATACAACTCAGTCCTTTCGTCTTTCAAATGTTTACAGCTAATCGGAGAAAGGAATTGCAGATTAATAATAGGGGTTTTATCGATCGGACCACGTTAGAAGACCTGCAATGAAGCCATGTCTTTACGTTCATTTCCCGTTGTGTCACAGTGTACGGGAACCCATATAAATAGGACTGATATACCCTTCTTGCAAGTTGTGTAGCCAAATTTTCAATCTCAGTGGCAACATTTCTTGCTTGGAGTTGCTGGTATGAAAGGTATTCCAGAGCTGACAGTGAATCAGTGTAGACAATATACTTTAGATGTTTGGTCTCTGTTTGCCTTGCTATGGCTTAAGGCGAAAGCTTAATTGTCATAAGCTGTGCAGAGAAAATTGTCTGGTTGGGGGGTAAGCAGTAGGAAAGTGACAGGCCCTGGGATGGTATAACTACTGCACAGCTGCATTTTTTTCTGTCTTTGAGCCATTTGTGTAAACTTGGATGTAGTCCTGGTATTCTGCCAACTTTCCCAGGGATATGATTTTCATCACTACTTGGGGGAGGTCCTCCTTTTTTCAATGCTGATCTTAGAAATAATCAGTTCCCCAATTGCTTTGGAGGCGCTGGGAAAATCATCATCCAAATCAACCGTAAGCTTGCCATTCTTTATGAACTCTTAAGTGCCATAATGGCAAAAGAATCTCTGGAAAAAGAGTATCTCTGTTGGTTTGTGGTAGATATCAGGGTTTTGGCGGCTAATGATTCCTTTGTAGATAATGTGGTTCTTGAGTCTTATCTTCTTTGAAAAATATCTTGCAAGGAGATATTTTCTTCTGGAGTGAAGGGACTGGATCCCCACTTCACAGTACATAGCTGCAATAGGCTCTTCGTAAGATTGCATGGAGGGTAGTGTCAAGTTTCTTGAGGAGACATTTCTTGGCAGATCCATATATAAATGATCCATAGTCTATCTTAGATATCACCACTGACTTGACAATAGTTGAAGCAAAGACTGTGGGGGCTCCTCTTCTTCCAAGACAGAGAGCATTAATGAAGTTTTGCCTTTGTTTGAGACTGCCAATCAGCTCATCCAGATAGGGTTTCCATCTCAGTTTTTGGTCAAATACAACTCCCAGAAAGTGTGCATGTTCTGCAACCACAATCCCTTGTCTATTCAGTTTCATCAGTGGTTTGAAAGCAGCCCGGTTGTGCATTTTGTTGTAAGAGGCATTGACTGACTTGTTGTTGGGGGTAACCATACTATTACTATTTGTCTAAGTTAATAGCATATCTACAGGTTTTTGAGAGGCAGACCGTAAGCATAAAGGGTCTCTCCCCACAACTGCAACAGAAATATCATCAGCATACAGAAAGAGCTCTGCTCCAAGAACATTTTCCAGGCTTATATCATGACAATAAACTGAGAAGAGAAGTGGACTTAGAACAACCCCTTGAGGGAGTCCAATATCAAAGCCTTTCCTCTTAAACTCTGATCAGGAGCCCCCCAGGGAGGTTTGAACCTCCCTACCCATCAAGAATTGGTGGATCCAATTTACCAGTAGGTCTGGTAGGCCCATTACAGATAGCTTTGTGATTAGTTGCCTCATATCCACTTTATCCAATGCTGATTTCATTTCTAAAAACATTACATTAGCTGCGTATCCTTTTTTGAAGCTGTTTTTGACCAGGTTCTCTAGTCTAACTAAGACATCTATGGCACCCTTTCCAGGAAGAAATCCGAGCTGTTCAATTTGGATGTGGTCTGATAATGGTGTTAAAATGCTTTGTTTTATTACCCTCTCAATTAGTTTTGCAACACAAGAAGTGAGTGATATGGGGTGGTATGAATCAACCAGCGTAGGGTCTTTTCCCGCCTTAAGAAATGGGATCACTGTTGCTTTATTCCATTCAGATGGTACTGATAACTCTGTGAGAGATTTATTGAATAACTCTGTCAGTAGCTCAACAAATGTATCTGGTAAATTTTTCAACATCAAATTGTGAATTTCACAAGGGATCCTTACAACATGCTGAAGCTTTCAAATCGTGTCCTTAACTTCCTGAAAGCTGAAATGAGAAAATGGAACAGTACGAGTTCTTAGACTGTGTTGATGGGGTTTGAGCTGTGATGGTGTATCTACTTTCAAAAACTTTTCTAAGAAGAGATTAAGTTTCCGATTGGTTGAAAATTCTGTAGTCCTTCCCATCTGTATTTCTGCAGGGATAGGTGTTCTTCTTTTTTTTACTTGAATTCACCTGAAAATTTCTCCATAGCTCTTGAACGGGGGTGTTGTGGCCAAATTTGTCTTCAATGAGCCTTCTCCATCCATCTTGTGTCTCAGTCTTTTGTTTCTTTTTGAATTCTGCTGTCTTTTGCTTGAAAACTATTTTATCCTCAATTGCGAGGTATGTAGAGAAGTTATTTTTTGCTTTTTTCTTCTCTAGGTAGGCCTTCTGGTATTTATTGTTCCATCTAGGAGTGGAATTTTGTCTCTTGGGATGAGGTTGTTTGTAACCAAATATTCTTTCTGAAGAAGCTATGATAGCTGAAGTAATCTTATTAGATAATGATTCCACAGACTTGTCACTTGTCTTAATTTCTGAAGCCTTTTGGTCTAAGTTGTGTTTCCAGGAGTTCCAGAGTTTGTCTTGGAATTTCCAGAATTTCAGTGGTTGGAACCTTGACCTTACTGGGTTGATCTCTAGTGTTAATGATAGAACCTCGTGGTCCGCATCAAAGTCACAGGGTTTCTGAATTTCTACACTATTTATAATATCTGATGATGTGAAAGTGAGGTCAATGGTTGAGTACTTGCCTGTCTGAGGGTTCAGCCGTGTATTTAGGTCTTTGGGGGTGACAAGGGACAACTTATTTATGGTTCCAGGATGTAATTGGTTAGAGGGGTTGCAATTGGATCTTCTGGTGATACAGTATCCCAAATTCTGTGGTGCAGGTTAAATTCACCACTAATTATTTTCACAGGGCCAGACGCACTCATAATCAGTTTGAATTGACTCAGGGAGAACTTATTTGTCTATGGGGCATAACAGTTAGCAATACTAATCCACTTATTGCTTCCCAGTAGTTTTTTATGTCAATTATACCTACCTCCATTTCCCCCATTGTGGACTGGGGTCATGTATTCTAAAAGCTAGGTCATTTTTCACAAGTGACAGTAGGCCACCACCTGTTTTGTGGACTCTGTCCCAACGGGCAGTATTGTACCCCTTGAAATCATGGACAGTATTCTACTATTTTAAGAAAGTTTCTTGAAGTAGGAAAATATCAGGAGCATGCCCGACTAAAATATTTTGGAGTTCTTTTCTTTTGGCTTGGTTGAATCCCCGGATATTTAGTTGGAACACTGAAAGGGTGCTAGTCATTTGTGTGTGAGGGGGCTAACCTGGGTCTCTGTAGCTTATTACTACTACCTTCTGGGCTAGGTTTAGCCTCCTTTCCTTTACGTTTTCTTTCAGGAGCCCTTGGGTAGCTGGTTTGGGATGGGTTGTTACTGGTTGTAGGGCTTGATTCAACTCTGTTTAGGGTTTCAGCAATGTTGGACAGATTAGAATACTGCATTTTGAAGTTGGCAATGTTGCCGTACTTCCAAAATATTTAAACATAGTACACAGGGTTGCCACCGGTGACACTTTAGTGTCCCTTTTGACACTTTTTTTTAAAATGGCACTTTTTGGGACACCTGAGACTATTAGGACACTTTTTAGCAAAAGTGGCACTTTTTTGCCAAGTAGCACTATTTTACAAAAAAAGAATTTTTTCCGACAAAAAACCGGAAGGAAAACTCTCAATGTAGATATGCAGCGATATCCTTTTTCTGTCAGTTAAGATTCTCATCTTAACTCCACAAGCGGCAATTATTGGATGCAAGAATCTTTCTGTGCGGTGAAAAACGTAAACGTGTTTGTCTCTATCTGTGTGTGAGAAATTTTTATATTCTTATTCTTATCACTGATAAGCGAAGATCACCCAGTGATCTTCGGTGCGAAATACTTGGCAATGAAGAGGAAAGAGACAGACATTTAACTGCAATGTGGTGGAGAAGCCTTCAATTGTTTTCAGTTGTTTAGTTCAACTATTTTGTGTTGTTGCAATAATTTGTAGGCTCATAGACGATAAGTCAGTCAGGCAGTTTGCAATTCTTGAGGGGGTCCGAATTCAATTTTTATGTTTTATTAGTTGAGGGTTGACTACAATTCAAAGAAGAAAAGAGCAAGAAAAGTTAAGAGTGTATTTTTGCGACACTATGTTAATAGCTGTTACTATGTTAACCAGTCACTGGGCCAGTGACTGATTAACTTTACGTGTTTTTTCATCGATTTCCGTGACTGGAGCTCTTGAAGCCCAGTGACTGAAAAGCTCACTGGTGATATCACACAACGACTCAGCAACGCAAAAACATCCACTGAGCTCACTGGTGTCCCACAAGAATATGTGGTGACGTCTTCAGTGACTGGGCCAGTGACGCAAAAATGCGCTCTATCATTTTCGTTCATATTTTTCATATTTTTTCTTTGAACTCTTGGCAATAGACAAATGAATATTCATACATAACCATCATACTAAAAACAAAATTGATACCAAAACTTCCATTATCTTAAATCCTATGTAATCATTAGCAAAATCACAATATAATTTCACTTTTTTTTTCTTACTTAAATTTATGTTACATCATTACATAAATTAAATTTGAACGCATTTCCTCATTTTAGTTATTTCATCCCCACTAATTTTTGATTGCAAATGTGCTTTCACGCTGATACTCTAAATGCTCGTTTTTATTATAAAGGTGCTTTCATATTGATACTTAAAATGCTCGTTGACGTTTCCTATGCCCTAGTCCCTTGAGACATCGTAAAGAAAAATTTACTGGGAGGGGCGAGAGTTCTCGTGAAACTTATTCTATTCAGGTTGTGATAAACAGATTAAATGATATAGCTGTCTTATTGTTTTTCCACTAGTTTTGCCAAATAAATCATTTGAAAGAGTTAGTGTCTGAACAACTATTAGTTGTGTTTATCATAGGGTCATCAAAAGTTACGATCTATGTTCGTGGCATTCTCTTCAACATTTTCGGAGAACAGAAAAGTTTCAAGCACCTGAATGCACTGCAATAATCCAGATAGACCATTTTACGGAGAAACTGGATGAAAAACTCTCAATGTAGACGAGTATTGCTGTCCCTTTTTCCGTTTTCTCGAAAGAAAAAAAACTGAAGCTTTTTCCTATTTTCTTTTTCCGTTTTTTTTAACGCTATGAATAAAGACTGCTCAGAAAAAGAAAGAGAAAAAAGTACTCTGTGGGACGAGTTCCCATTTTATACAGTAAGCACCATTTGTGTTTTAGCAGGTTTTTAGGAGGGGGGCTGAAAAATTGACAAGAGTGGAAGTGCTATGCAAAGCCGGAAATCAGCACCGATTAAGTAAAATCAAAATTTCTTTTTATAGTTGATAGATGGCATTAGTACCGAAATTTCATGTTGGAAGTTTGGAGAATTTAAAGATGCAGGGTGATCCCAAGCGGATTGGCCAATATTTTCAATTTAAAAAGCTTGTTGATATGAGCGTGAGCGACGCGAAGCGTCGCGATCGGCAAATTCTACAAAACTGACACTATTTTGCCACCCATAGTGGCACCAAACAAAAACCGGCTGAGTGGCAACCCTGATTGTACATGCTATGACTAGGGTTGCCACTGGTGACACTTTAGTGTCACTTTTTTTTTTAATTTCACTTTTCGGGACACCTGACACTATTAGGACACTTTTTAGCAAAAGTGGCACTTTTTTCTGCTAAGTAACACTATTTTACAAAAAAAGAATTTTTTCAGACAAAAAACTGGAAGGAAAACTGTCAATGTAGATATGCATCGTTATCCCTTTTATGTCAGTTAAGATTCTTATCTTAACTCCACGCGTGGCAATTATTGGATGCAAGACCAGGGTTGCCACCCTGGCCTGGAAGAATTTACTAAATCTGAGAGGAAAAGCTTACTAACTCGAATCTGTTTTTACTAAATGCTCAAAAAAATTTTTTGAAGCTACTGCGGCACGCGCACCATCAAGCATCGATTTTTACTATAGGAGGATAATCAATAGGATTTCCACAATCTCTTTTCCTTTTTTCTTCTTTTTTTTCTCTTTTCCTCTTTTCTTTCGTGCTCATAGTAGGATTGAAAATTCTGGAAACCTATAAGTTCGAAAATCCTTTTTTTATTTGGATGTACTACTGGATAGGCTTCATATTCCAGATGTGGTGTATCCAAGACGTCAAACAAAAGTCTGGAATCTTATATTCTGTAACTCCTGGTGGTAAAGTTCGGCGTCAAATTTATCAACGGTCTTCAGGTCACAAAATTCAGATATATTGAATAACTAAAAAACAATCAACGAAGAAAAGCAGCTATAACTCATATTCACAAATCAATTCAGTCGATGAAATGCTTAGAATCTGAGGTGTGTTTGAAACTGACAGCTTTTGAAATACGTCCCCAAGTTTCCGTTTTTAGGTTTTAAATCTAAACCCTTCAAATTTGCATTTTAAGAGGAAATTTTCCACTTTTAAAACACTAATTGGGCTAGTCTTTAAATAAGGGATAAGCTGCTTACAAAGATTTCGGGTAAATTTTAAAGCAATTAATTTAGGATTTTTTTTAACGGATTTTTTCTGGCTTCTCTCGTTTATATTCAAGGGAATCAAAAAACCAATAAAATCTCTGCCACTTCAAAATGGCAATGACTAAATTGACTCCTGGTTTAGTTGTAAAAATATGTAAATAGAAAAGTACGCCTCTACTTTCAATAAGCCTGCCAATACAAAGAGAATTTATATAACACACACTAATTAGTTCTAAAAAAATAACATTGAGTCAATATTCTTCAGTTCAGACAAATCCTACAAATTGAAAAGTAAGAAGATAAATATGTATTCAAATTTAAAAAAAAGTCGCACTTAAAAGGCTTTAGTCATTCTCGACCTCGTCCGAATTTAAAGTACCCGCTAGTGTCGAATTCTGACTGAAGGGGTCTACTTGTTTCCATTTCTTGATAGCCCGAATCAAATTTCTGGGGACCACCCAGTCATGTACTCCACTTGAAGACCTAGGAACAAGTTGCTTCGTTTTCATAAGGGACGAAACACTCGAGAGATTTAGCATATTCCGGTTTTTAGTTTTGATGACTGACAAAATCGAGAACTGTCTCTCTGCTCCAGCACTTGAATGGGACAAGCTGCAGAGAGTCAGAAAGAACTTGGGCAAGTATCGAAAAATTTCGTTTCTAGCAGCGTCTTTAAAAAGGGACAAGGCTAACTAACAAACGTCACAGCTGTTATGAGAGTCTGGAAAAATTTTCTGAAAACAAATTAAGCCGACATGCCAGTCCTGGTTTTAAATAGTTTGCCTTTCAAAGCGAGTATCAAGAAGAAGCCGAGAGAAAAGTAGAGATTTTCAAGCGTCAAGGTTGATGCGAAATCGCAAAAATGAGAGTAATAGCAGGCATAATATATAACATAATTGAAATAAGATTTTTTAATGAATGGACCCTAATTTTTTTTCCCTGAATTCATGGAAAATAACAAAAGTTTTGTTAACTACAAATCATGACTTAACTAGATTTCGGGAAATTGAATAGATCCTTTAAATTTACCAGATTTTGTTTTACTAGATCTAGTAAAATCCTACTGACGGTGGCAACCCTGTCCAAGAATCTCTGTGTGGTGAAAAACTTAAACGTGCTTGTATCTATCTGTACGTGAGGAATTTGTATATTCATATTCTTATAACTGAGAAACGATGATCACCCAGTGATTTTCGGTACGAAATACTCGGCAATGGAGAGGACAGAGACAGAAATTTAACTGAAATGTGGTGGAGAAGCCCTCCATTTTTTTCAGTTGTTTAGTTCAACTATGTTATGTTGTTGCAATCATTTGTAGGCTCATAGACGATAAGTCAGTCAAGCGGTTTGCAATTCTTGAATTCAATTTTTATGTTTTATTAGTTAAGGGTTGACTACAATTCAAAGAAGAAAAGAGCAAGAAAAGCTAAGAGTGTATTTTCGTGCCACTATGTTAACAGCTTTTACTATATTAACCTGTCACTGGGCCAGTGAGTGCTAAGCGGTACGCGTCTTTTCATTGATTTATGTGACTGGAGCTCTTGAAGCCCAGTGACTGAAAATATCACTGGTGACATCACACAACGACTCAGCAACGCAAAAACATCCACTAAGCTCACTGTTATCCCACCACAATGTCTAGTGACCTCCTCAGTGACTGGGCCAGTGACGCAATATGACCAGTGACTGGGCCGGTGATGCGCTCTAACATTTCTGTTCATATTTTTCATATTTTTTCTTTGAACTCTTGGCAATGGACAAATGAATAGTCATACATAGCCATCATACTAAAAACAAATTGATACCAAAACTGCCATTATCTTAAATCCTATGCAATCATTAGCAAAATCACATTCTAATTTTACTTTTTTTTCTTACTTAAATTTATGTTACATCATTACATAAATTGAATTTCGACGCACTTCCTCATTTTAGTTATTTTATTCCCACTAATTTTTTATTGTAAATGTGCTTTCACGCTGATACTCTAAATGCTCGTGTTTTATCATAAAGGTGCTTTCATATTGATACTTAAAATGCTAGTTAACGGTTCCTATGCCCTTGTCCCTGGAGACATCTTATAGAAAAATTTACTGGGAGTGGCGAGAGTTCTCGTGAAACTTATTCTATTCAGGTTGTGATAAACAGATTAGATCATATAGCTGTCTTATTGTTTTTCCACTAGTTTTTGCCAAATAAATTATTTGAAAAACTTAGTATCTGAACCACTATTAGTTGTGTTTATCATAGGGTCATCAATAGCTACGATCTATGTTCGTGGCATTCTCTTCAGCATTTTCGGAGAAAAGAAAATTTTCAAGCACCTGAATGCATTGTAATAATCCAAATAATTCATTTAATGGAAAAACTGGATGAAAAACTATCAATGTAGACGAGTATTGATGTCCTTTTTTTCAGTTTAACAAAAGAAGAAAAAACTGAAGGTTTCTTTTCTTTTCTTTTTTCGTTGCTTTTTCACACTAGTAAAAATGGCTGGTCAGAAAAAAAGAGAAGAAAGTACTTTCTGGAACGAGTTCCTATTTTACACAGTAAGCACCATGTGCATGTTAGAAGGTTTTACGAGGGGGGCTGAAAGGTTGACATGAGCGGAAGTGCTGCTCAAAGCCGGAAATCAGCACCGACTAAGTAAAATCAAATTTATTTTTTATAGTTGATAGATGGCATTAGATCCGAAATTTTATGGATGTGGGAAACCACGCGGGGGGGATCCCAAGTCGATTGGCCAATATTTTCAATTTGAAAAGCTTGTTGATATGAGTGCGAGCGACGCGAAGCGTCGCGAGCGGCAAATTTTTGGAAAATGACACTTTTTATACAAAATTGACTATTTTGCTAACCAAAGTGGCACCAAAAAAACCGGCTTAGTGGCAACCCTGGCTGTGACCTATGAGACTACAGCAGTTGAATTGAATCAACACTTAATGAGTATTTCTTCCATTGATGTTATTTTTTTGTGGTAAATATTCAGTGACTTGCCTCTTATAAAGGGAAAGTGCTGATATGGTGAAAGTAGTAGATTTATCCTTAAATTATTTTGTAGCCTATGTCTTTCCCAATATCACTTTTCTGATGAGCCCCCCCCCCCTCCTACGGAAGACCACAGGTATAGAGCTAATAGTATATTCATCTGCTGAGTAAAATTGAACTTTAGCTACTTTTGGCTATCTTGGAAAGGGGTTAGGTTAGGAAAATGAAATGTTTAGGAATTGGTCTACAGGCTAAAGTAGCCTATGTCCCAGATAGGTATCTTGAAGTATCTACCCCCACTCCTTATCCCTCTAGAGGGTCTTCAAATTTGCCTACATGACAGGTCACCTTACCTATTGAAATTTTGACAAAACAACATTTTACTGTAAGTTTTTAGGCTAGTTAGCCTATTGGTTTCTTTTCTCTGGCTTTACTTCTGAAAATGCAATTCCTGTGATTTGAGTAGAATTTTAAGCCATATCAATGATTTTTTTCAAAATTTAGGAAATGTATTTGCATATTTAAAAAGGGTACAAAGGACCTTGCTGAAAATTATTGACCCATCAGCATGACATCAGCAGTTGTTAAGGTTCTTGAAAGAATAATCAATTCTGCAGTTGTTAAACACGGGAAGGTGCCCAATGGATATTCCTAAAAAAATTACATTCTATAGAATGTAAAAATAATATCCAACTACACTTAGTATCAAGATAAAATATCATGCTAGACAGATAATAACATTTTTAAGACTCTTGCACCTTTACCCACTTAGCTGAATATTTGACTGTCTATGCTATATACAGAATATCTACCTAGTTGGATAGTAACATAGCTTAGTCTTTTGGATATATATCCAAATAGGCAAATAAGAAGATTCTCTAAGCAATTTTTGGTTGATATCCAACTAGCCAGATAAATTGTTTCTCTTAGGCACAGCAAGAATATCCACCTAGTTAGATAATAATGTAGCTTAGTGATTCTGATATATATATCCAACAAGGAAGATAAGAAGATTCTCTAAGCAGTTTAGTGTTAATATCCAACTAGCCAGATAATTCACTTTTCTTAGGCTCAGCATGAACAACTAACTAAGTGTATAATACCAAGTCTTAATACTCCTGAAATATATCCAACCAGGAGGATAAGTGAATTCCATTATACAGTTTTGGGATAATATCCAACTAGCTAGATAAATTGTTTCTCTTAGGCACAGCAAGAATATCTAACTAGGTGGATAATAATGTAGCTTAGTGTTTCTGATATATATCCAACTAGGCAGATAAGAAGATTCTCTAAGCTGTTTGGGGTTAATATCCAACTAGCCAGATAAATTGTTTCTCTTAGGTTGAGAGAATATCTACTTAGTTGGATAATAATGTTGCTTAGTGTTTCTGATATATATCCAACTAAGCAGATAAGAAGATTCTCTAAGCAGTTTGGGGTTAATATCCAACTAGCCAGATAAATTGTTTCTCTTAAGCACAGCAAGAATATCCACCTAGTTGGATAATAATGTAGCTTAGTGTTTCTGATACATATATCCAACTAGGCAGATAAGAAGATTCTCTAAGCAGTTGAGGGTTAATATCCAACTAGCCAGATAATTAATTTCTCTTAGGCACAGCATGAACATCTAACTAGGTGGTTAATACCAAGTCTTAACACTCCTGATATATATCCAACTAGGAAGATACGTAAATTCGATTAGGCTATGCAGTTTTGGGATAATATCCAACTAGCCAGATACATTGTTTCTCTTAGGCTGAGAGAATATCTACCTAGTTGGATAATAATGTTGCTTAGTGTTTCTGATATATATCCAACTATGAAGATAAGAAGATTCTCTAAGCTGTTTGGGGTTTATATCCAACTAGCCAGATAAATTGTTTCTCTAAGGCTGAGAGAATATCTACCTAGTTGGATAATAATGTTGCTTAGTGCTTCTGATATATATCCAACTAGGCAGATAAGAAGATTCTCTAAGCTGTTTGGGGTTAATATCCAACTAGCCAGATAAATTGTTTCTCTTAGACTGAGAGAATATCTACCTAGTTTGATAATAATGTTGCTTAGTTTTTCTGATATATATCCAACTAGGCAGATAAGAAGATTCTCTAAGCAGTTTGGGGTAAATATCCAACTAGCCAGATAATTCATTTCTCTTAGGCACAGCATGAACATCTAACTAGGTGGATAATACCAAGTCTTAACACTCCTGATATATATCCAACTAGGAGGATAATTAAATTCCATTAGGCTATGCAGTTTTGGGATAATATCCAACTAGCCAGATAAGTTGTTTCTCTTAGACACAGCAAGAATATCTAACTAAGTGGATAATGCTGAGTCTTAGATCTTCTGATATATATTTAACTAGGCAGGAGATTACTTAACTAGCCTACCTAGTTTGATTAATATCAGAAGGGCTAGGATAAAGTGTTATCCACGAAGTTAGATGTTCATGCTATGTCTAAGAGACAAAATTGTCTGACTAGTTGGATATTATCACTAGTTTGTATGAAGAATTGACTTATCTGTCTAGTTAGATATATATCACAAGCAATAAGTTAAAGTATTATCCACCTAGTTAGAGATACTAAGTAGGCTTTTATGCTTTATTGTATTTGGCTAGCAAGATAAAACTATTTTTCTTTTAAATTTCAAGTATTTTCTTAGTTAGATAATTTCTTATTTGCTTAAAAGGATTTTTCAGATAGCTAACTAGTTGGATAATTTTGGCAATAACTAAGTATGGTTGGATATTATTTTTACATTCTATAGAATAGAAATTTTTAGATAATATCCATTGGGTATACTCCCGTTAAACACCTTGAAGTAAAAAATGTTTTACATATTTCACAAATTGGCTTTTGTGCTGGCATGGGTGTAGGGAAGGGGGGGGGGGCTGCATGCCCCCCCCCTTAAAACTTCAAATTTACAATAGATATTAGTGAGAACTTTTTGTATGTTGGAATTTTTTGTTGGATGTTACCTGGTAGATGGTTAAAAAAGCTGGAAATAAACAGAAATTTCCAAATATTGTTTGCAATATCAACATTTACATTTTGATCTTCAATATTGATTTTCGGTCTAGTATATAGATAGGAGACGCCCACAATCAGCTGATTTTGACTTGTTTAATTCTCCATGAATTGATTCAAGCAATAAGAAGTTGCTGAGCATATCAAAGCAAAAGTAACTCATTAAATACCATCCTTGAGAAAGACAATTAGAATTATTCTGCCATTTTTCCACCTGGATGCCTCTATCCAAGTGGTCAAGAGTGCCAAACCTGGGCCATCCTGGCACTGGTTCAGTTGTCTCCCGTACGTTTGGCCACCAGACAAAAGAAAAAGAAAAGTGACCAGGGGAACATTAAAGCTTGTTTTTTGGCTATAAAATTATGAAAGAATATGGTCAGCATAAAAAACTAGAAAATGAATTTCATTAAGGATTAAAAAAAAAATAAAGAGTTTTAATTTCAAATTATACATTAACTGATCAACACCAAAAGTAAGCCGTTCTGCTAATCTTGGTGTTCTACCTTTCAGTGGTGGCTGAAAAGTGGTGGCTGAATAGGGTATCTGTTTTGTTTCATCTAGTATTTTTATTGGCCTTATAAAACCCCATTCTTGCTTTTCTTCTCTTTTGTTTTTATTGTTTGTGATGGCAGGCCAATGGGGTTTGCAAAATTATCTTAAGAGGGAGGGGCTAGAGTAAATTGAAATGCTTTCAAAAATGATTTAAGTTAGTATTTAGAGTTTTAAAGTAGTTTTCAAATTTTTATACTGTGTCTTTTTGAGGAGGAGTAATTCTGCATTAGCAACTGAATAACAATGGAAAGAAACATGATATGCTGCATAATACAGCCTAAAGTAGGTTCTTATTGTTTTAGTGGTTTCCTTTACTTTTTTTTTTATATAGACTTGGGCTATTTCAGGGACCATCAGGAGGGAGGGGAGGAGGATGCATTGCTGGAAAAGCAACCATGAAACTTGGAAATAGTATTAAAGAAAAGTCTAATGGTACATTTTGTAGCCTATTTCTGTTACCTGTTTCATTCATCAAATATTTGGACATGATTTTTAGCACATGATAACACTAAATTATGGTAATGAATGATTATTTCAGCCTAGTGTTGAGGTGCTTATTGCTATCTTGGAAACAAGTTGTATTAGGAGAATGAAACATAAATCATACCCAAGAAAAATGTTTCCAAGGTCTTTTTTCCAACTCTTAGAAAATGGCATAGAAGACAGTTTGCTTCAATGCTACTTATACCAGGTTACAAGGCCAGAAGAACAGCTTTTCTGGAAGAAATATATTAATATAGAAAAAGTAGTACCATTAAATTCTCTATTTGATGCTTTTTCCAAATATAATAGCACTGTTTCTTTTTTGCTAAAGTGCTAAAATATTGCATCTAAGATCTCTATTCTTTCTGCTTAGATAATCATTTCTTTTTGCTTCATCAAAGTGCTATGACTTACAATTCATTGAAATAAAATATATTGCTTCTAGTGTATAGGTAGAAAGAGGTGCTTATGATAAATAAGGAAGTCTTCACATGTGGAATGTGAGCATGAAATTAGGGGATATAGAGTTGTGTTTTTTTGGGTATATAGGTGGGTTGTAGTACCCATCATAAATAAGAAAAATTGTACCATTTCCCTGCCGGAATTGTGTTGTGCATGAGAATCCTCTCGATCCTGGAACTTGCAGGTGTAAATTTCAAGTAAGTCATTGGTAAAAAGTTTTTTGGGGAACCAATATTTTTGTCTTTCTCTTTTTCATGCGTTTTAGGTTTGATAGGTGTCAATAATTTACTTCTATAATTAAGATGCAATGAAAATACAATAATATATAAAATTTGTAATTTAATGAGAAGAAAAAACACCTTTGCTAATAAAAGTCCAAACATTTGTGTTTCACATCTGGAAGCCTTTATCAGCAGAAAAAAAAATAATAGAATGGTTGCAAACATATCTAGATATAAAAGTTCACATGTAGTAGAAAATAATACAAAAAGATATGAAAACACACAAATGCTGTACAAAACTCGAAAAAAAAAAAAATCACAAATGGTGAGCTACAGTAGTTGTTAATAAGCAAATTGCATATAATTTCCAAAAAAACACGAGGCCAAAAATACAATCTCCATAATGTCTACATACTGTAAATTAATTAACAAAAAGTAATTCTAAAAGAGCAGTTTTTCAAAGAAAAGAAAGAGCTAAATGAAACCAAAGGTGAATAGAAATGAAGTTGTATAATAATTCAAATTTGAAACAACAGAAATCGTTATAGTATTGATGAATATGACAATGAAGACAAATGGACATTACAATGAATTATCAAGTCAGACTTGAAACAAACAGAAATTAGTACAAGCAGAATTTTTGCAATTTTGGATGTAAATCTAGATGCTCTGAAAATACCTTTTTTTAATTGGTGTTCTTTTGTTTTTGATTTAAGAACAATAAAGCTACTGATATTCTTTTTATTTGGTTATTTTTACTTTTTTGTTAATTCTTTTGTGTTGTAGTCTTTGTTTCGGAATTTTTGTCATTTACCTATTGCATTACATCTCTATTAGTCCTGTGAGGGAGCCGTCCAATTGGCATAGAGATGCTGAATTGCTGTATCTCCAATTCCTGATGATGACAGTCTGAATGATACCATGATCTGTCCCAGATTAACCAAATTCCCGAACTGATTTCCAGCTGAGTGATGATTTTCTGACAGTTGAAAGAAAGCAGAAACCCATGCCTTCTAGTAGCCCCCTGAAATAATAAAGGCCCCTGATCAATCCCAGCTATTGATATTAAGAACAGACCCATTATTCTTTTTGCCCTAACTTTGAAGGAACAACCTTTTGCTGCCTAAAATATTGCTAGCATTATAATGAACATCTTCAAACCTTTAAATGTAGTTTCACTGTGAGTACAACAGAAATGATTCTTGACAGTTATGCTCCAAGACAGAAAAGATGCATGCAACACCATTACTGAAAATAGAATTGACAATATCTCTGTTATACCTGAATGGTGGAAATCTCATTCCAAAAACACAGAAATTAGTCATAGACTGTATAGTGTCCCAAGCGCAGTGTCAACAGAAGACCTGAAAGGTGGTCTCATGATTAATAAACAGGAAATGTTAAGAGTCCTTGAAGCCCATTGCATGGACAAGCCTGACTCCAGGGGGCCACAAACTAGTAAGAGTGTCCTTTTTATATTACTGGCTATTGATCATTTGGACTGTTAGTTCCTTTTTGGCCAATTCAAAGCTTATAAAACTTATGAAGGAAAGCCTCTCCAATACTCAAAATGTTTGAGAATTGAACATGGAACTAAGAACTATGCTACCTATGAGTACCAAAGTGTCCGCTATTAGCAACCACCTTTTTCCCTCTGAAATAAAATATACTGCAAATTGCTAAATGTACCAACTGTGGTGGTAAAAATCAGTCCAGTGATAGTAGGCTAAGCCCAAAGTATGCTCAATGTGCCAAAGTCCTGACAATGTCCTATCAAAAAAGAAAAAAAAAATCCAGTAGCTACTATAGAGCATGTTAGGCTTGCCAAGGGGCCCTCCCCAAGATTAAGCTAAGGAACTGAACTATAACCTTTTACCCAGCCTCTGGTTCCATACCCCAAACAATAACCACAGTCAGGTTTTCCTATCTCCTATTGAGTTATCTCATCCTCAGTGCATCAATGAGCACTCAAATGAAAATAATGCCCATCAAACCCTCAAAAATCTTAGATCTGACCATAGCTTATTGTCTGCCCTAGTTACAACCCCATCTAGCAAACCCACACAAGCCAACATATACCATACCAACAAAAGATAGAAATCTCTGGTTGCACAACCTATTAAATAAGTTGTATCAGTGGACCAATTCATCCAATAAAATATGCCCAAAGCACTGAAAGCCTGCATAGCAAAACATATTGCTGCATGCTACTTTTCTAGCTCCATTTTTCAAGAAATAGAAAATGACTTGTCATCAATTCTTTCTAAGTATCAAGCTTGTCACCTATTCAACTCCAACCATAAAAATTAAACTGCAGATTCTACAATTTAATTGTATTTATCTTAATCCAGATAAGCTTGGAGATCTCATCTCTTATGCTACAAATAATAAAATTGGAATTATGTTTTTGCAAAAGAAAAATCTTCACCAGTTTAAAAATTAGGTTCTTGTGCTATTATAAAGACAGATCAACCAAGAAAAAAAGGAGAGGGAGTAGCCATTTTTGCACATGGTTCAATCCCTCACTTCCCACTACCCTCAAGACTCCACTGCTACTGCTAACAACTCACTGTAGTGCCAAGCTGCCTGAGGCCAACACAACTACGCACACTCCTCCTCCATTCCAATTTGTTCAAAGCCTCTCGCTTTACACCCTCCCAAGAAGTTGCCGTTTCCCCTAAGTTTTTCTTTACATCATTCCACCTCAACCTGACGACCTGCTTCTCATTTAGTCCTAGACAGTTGGTCAAAAAGGGCAATCTTTGGAAACCTGTCATGCTTCACCTGTAGAACTTTCCAACTGTGAAGAAAACGCCCTGAGTCTGGGCTATTATACTTTAAACTCTACAGAGATGAAATTTATGTTATAGGCATAACAATTAATATAGGTAATGGAAATAGATTGGCTGTAAATCTGCATTGTTCAAGTGAGTGTAATGACAGACAACATGTTCTGGAGACTGGGCTATCAGTGGGCAACATTTTGTTTTTGGTAATTTCAATGCACATAGCCCACTTTGGGAACAAATTGCATTAGCAATATAGCAGGAAGAGGCATAGAGAATATTTTGGCTAGTTTTCCTATTCAGTTGTCAGGCCTGTTATAATATTAGTTCCAACTCTATCTCAACTATTGACTTGCTACTTGATCCATCATTATATCACGAAAATGTCCAGATTGTCCCAAATTACAATCAGATCACTCTACTATACTTGCAGCATTTCATGCTATATGTGCTTCTAAGCCTCACATACCAACCTATATCAACTCCAAAGGCAACTGCACTCTTTTTTTTAGATATATTGAAGGCAGTAGATTTTACCTTTGTCTCAATTAATTCTGATGATGACCATAATATGATGTAACCAAATTACAAAATGGTTTTTGTTCATTGAACTCGGGCTATGAGAAAAAAACTCATTAATGTGTGTAATCCCACTTAGAAAAAAGTAGGCTTATCTCTGACCCAATTATACATGAAGAAACGAGTATAATCGCAGAGAGTCACTGGAAGTATTTTCAATCTAATGTAAGCCTCACGAGATACATGATAAGGACTTGAATTAGCAAGTATTCTAATAGCAATATTTTGCAAAACTTGGAGCAGACAAAGGATTGAGGAGAAAATCCCTAGCCATATTGAACTACAATACAAAATATAAGGGTGGATTAAATTAAAATATTATATACGGATTATTTGCTTCAGGAAACAATGTTTTCGAATTATACCAAAATTTCTACCTAATTTATCAGAAACTTTCTCAATATGACCTCTAATAAGAGCAATTCATCTACATTTAATATTAAGGCATCAAACACTTGAAGTCCTCCATATTACAAGGCCCCCAGCTTCAAATGAGGATACCCATGGATAATATTTACCAGACCATCCAAAAACTACAAAATTGAACTTAATTATAATTAATAACAATTTTATTGCACCTCATCCAGATAGATATCCACTGAATGGTTTTAGACAAGGAAGTAACCAACAATTCAGTCATTTTTGCAGCACAACTAGAGATGTGTCATCAACAAGGATTGGGAGAGAAACATTAATCTCTTTATTGGTAAAGCCTGAAACCTGATTCGCAAGTGGCTGACAAGAAGAAGAAAGATCATTGATGTTGTTTTGACCTGAGGAACATAGTAAAAGCTTACGAAAAAATTAAGCAAGAAAAACCAGGCTTTAATTTTGATAAAACAGTGAAACAAAAATAAATAAAGACAATCAACACTTTAATTGAAAAATATTCCAAATATTTCGGCTCCACGTCCAGGGGCCCTTCTCAATGGAAAAAAAAGTTAAAAAAAAATAACATAAACTAAAACGACAACTAAACACTACGAAACAAATATATAAACAAATAAGAAACAAAATTACATTACAAACGTCAGTGCTTGAAGTTTGTTTGTAATGTGAGTTTGTTTATTTATTTATATTCTTTTTTGCTGTGTTTAGTTGTCGTTTTAGTTTAGTTTATGTGTGTTATTTAAAAAAAAAATGTTTTCATTGAGAAAGGCTCCTGGACGTGGGACCGAAATATTCAGAATATTTTTTAATTAAAGTGTTTATTTGTCTCTATTTATTTTTGTTTCACTGCTTTACTAAAATTGAAACCTGTTTTTTCTTGCTTTAATTTTTTCGTAAATGGAAAAGCAGTGTGGTGTGAGAAATTATTTATAGTAAAAGCTATGGAAAAACTTGGCTTCAGATTGGTTGGTAAAAGTTTTCATCTAAGTAGATTGAAAAACGAATAAATTGCTGGAAATTTCTACACTTCAGGGTTCTAGACTAGGTTTGAAAATCAATGTAAAGAATTACTTGCTAGCATACTTAAATTAGAAATAAATTACGATAAAGAGGGGAAGTTAATTAGTTAGAAAATTGACCAAATGGATACCATCATTTACCATGGTAACATTAAGAATTAATTACTATCATGTTCAAATTAAGAACAAATTGAGACAAATGGGTGAAGTTAGTTAGTTAGTTAGAAAATTGACCAAGCAGATAAGTTTATTTACCATGATAGCATTAAGAATTAATTACCGTCACATTTAAATTATGAATAAATAAAAAAATTGACCAGGTGCTTACCTTCATTTACAATGGTAGCATTAGGAATTAAGTACTGCCATATTTTAAATTAGGAATAAATTAAGACAAAGAGGTGAGGTTTGTTAGTTAGAAAATTGACTAGGTCAACAACTTCATTTACCATGGCAGTATTAAGAATTAACTACTGTCATATTTAAATTGGGATTAAATTAATGCAAAGAGGTGAAGTTAGTTAGGAAACTGATGAAATGAATAACTTTATTTACCATGGTAGGACTATTAGTAAGGATGATGCAAAGAATAGCAAGGAAGAAGCAATGGGTAGAATATTGAAGATGCAATGTATTTTTGTGCTTGAAAAAAGTTTAGATGGATAGCAAGATAGAAATATGGGAACTTCGAAATGTTGAAGAAAATATGGTAGATACTTTCTACAGGAGCTGTATAAGGAAGGGCTTAGGTATCTGTTTGAATGACTATATATCAAACAATGAACTGAATGCAAAATGTGATTTGAACCCAGTTTCTAGTTTTGCCATGATGCAAGGTTGAAAGGGGCTAAGTCTCATTTTAGGGATGGTGCATGATAGGTCAACAAAAATAGGTTTTTTTTTTTTTTGAAATTCCTCTCTTTAAAAAAAGTAGAATGTCCTTGAACTGAGCTTGGAGAGTCCTTTAGTGAGAATTTGTAGGGGTTTGAAACTTCATGAGAGGGAGTAAAAGTGCAGCTTTGTTCAAAATAGAACAGGGTAGAGGAGGAGTATCCACAGCTGCACTGGGGGTTTGAGTGGATTAAGAATTAACCCAGCAAAGACCAATGTGATGTGTGACAATTCTCAGAGTTCCCTTTTTATATACTACTACTACTAACAACTCACTGCAGCACCCATTTCCTTTAAATCTTTCTTTATGACGTCCTCCCATCCCAGACGGGGACGACCTGCTTTCCTTTTAGCCCTAGACGGTTGGTTGAAAAGAACAATCTTTGGCAATCTGTCATCCTTCATCCGCACAACATGCCCTAGCCACCTCAACCTTTCTTTCATTATAGCCCTAGAGAGCGGTATCGAACCACATTTTTCGTATAGCCTATTGTTTGAAATACGGTCAGTCAGCCGGGTACCCAGAACAATACTTAAGCAATTTCTCTGGAAAACATCTAGCAAATCTTCATCCACTTTTTGGAGCGTCCATGCTTCAGAGCCATATTTGACCACTGTCATCACTGTAACTTCTAATATTCTTCTTCTTCTATTTAACAGCAAGCGGGCTTTTCAGTAAAACTATTTAGCCCTTTTCCTTTTGCTTCACTCTGTGGGCTACAGAGCTACTGGCTTGATTGCCTCATATTTATTATATATATTCAGATATCTTTCAGTAGATCTTTCAACTCTAGGAGTTCAAATATAAGATGATAGATGTCGATTTCTATGCTCTGTGTGCAGGTATAGTTGGCTAGGCTCTTGGGTGATAGTGGGATTTTGTGGTGTTTGAAGTATTTTAGCAGTTTAGAAAGCAAGGTATGTTGTGCAGACGTCAGCATATTACATTCAAATAGACAATGGTCAATTGTTTCATTATTCATATTACAATGTCTGCAAAGAGGGGACTGGGGAATCGAGCCACTTGAATTAGAAAACTTATATGAGAATGCAAGGAAATTTAGTCCATTTGTTCCAGAACGAATTCTATGATAGATTTTAAAAAGATACTTATTGGGAAAGGAGGAGAGGATAGGATTAATCTTTTTAAAATTAATATCTGATAGCCTCCATTGGTAAATATCTCTAATTGGGATTGGTCTCCCACTTGGCTGGTCAATATTTATAGCATTTTTTGCTATTTCGTCAACCTGATGATTACCACTTATGCCAGAGTGGCTAGGAATGTACTGAAAGTAAGTTTTTATGCCACTTGAAGCAAGATTATCAATAATACTGTGACAATGATAAGTGTCAATGTCCAACTTATATTGAGGAGCTAAGGCCAGCAACTCAAGGCTTGATAAAGAGTCGGAATAGATGATAATATTATTCGAATTTTCAATCAAAGATTGGTTTTGCTTAAGGTGTTCTAATGCTATGATTATGGCATTTAACTCAGCAGACATTATAAGTAAATTATTAAATAATCTCTCGCCCATTGCAATTTTCAGGTGAGGAAGGAAAACACCACTTGCAACCTTCTCATTCATTTTTGATCCATCAACAAATATTTGGAAGTGATTCTTATAGGTAATTGTATTAAGTTCTGCGAATTTTTTCTGGACAAAAGCAATGGAGGTTAAATCTTTATTCCATTTTGAAAATTCAGTATTTATTATGGGAAATGACCTATTCCATGGAGGGGATTGGGGGAAAGTAGGTGCAATAGACTTTGCTGGTACAGGGAACTTCTTTTGAATATTGTCATACTCATCTGCAATACGCTACCTCTATACATGGCTGGATTTCTTAACCAATTATGTAATGTGTGTGAGCTATTTGATTCAATTTTTGTAAGATGTTTTATCAAGAGAAAGCTACGTCTCTCCCTTATTGTTGTTAATCCACTCTCCATAAGCAGAAACTTGGTGCTTGTGGGTTTCCTAAGACCAAATATGAGACGTATTATATCATTTTGTGTTGTTTCAATTTTTTGCATCTGGGTCTTTGCACATGCACCATAGACAATGAGCCCATAGTCAATATGAGGTCTTATATGTGATTTATAAAACTGGAGTAAGGTTTTCTCCTTACAACCCCAGGGTGTGGAAAGAAGTCTTTTTAGTATATTTGCTTTTCTATAACATTTTTTTATTGTGTTTGAAATGTGGAGGTGGAAATTAAGTTTTTGGTCAAGCATGAGACCTAGGTAATTAATATTATTATCTTCTGGAATACGGTAGTTGTTTTATTTAGAGTTAGTTTTGTATTAACATGGTTTCGCTTCTGGTGAAATTGGATTATTTTTGACTTGGTGGGTGCAATGGGTAAATCTGAATGTTGAGAGAATTTTTCAAGCTGGAAAAGTGACTTTTGCAGATTTGACTGTGCTATCTGAAAGGTGTTGCCAGATGACCATAGCACCAGATCATCAGCATATTGTAGATTCATATGGGGTAGGTTCATGTCCCTGAGATATAGGGCAAATAGGAGGCAACTGAGGACTGCTCCCTGAGGTAGGCCTTTGGATATTGTCTTTTGGGGTGAAGAGGCTGAACCAACACAAACAATGAAACTTCGCACTTCTATGAAGGATTTAATAAAGGATACTAGCTTAGGAGGTACTCCAAGGTTTGCAAGTTTATTTAAAAGGATTTGGTGGTTCACATTGTCATATGCTCCTTCAAAATCTAGGAAAGCTGCC
Source organism: Artemia sp. Qi Xiang Cuo (assembly GCF_049724085.1). Lineage (NCBI taxonomy): Eukaryota > Metazoa > Arthropoda > Branchiopoda > Anostraca > Artemiidae > Artemia > Artemia sp. Qi Xiang Cuo. Next base: position 14,989,832 of record NC_142798.1, on the reverse strand, counting down.
ACTAGGATATTATTTATTGAGAAAGATTCATTTATTGCATTTGTTAGCAAAATGAAAGCATCTGTTGAGGAGTGGTATTTCCTGAATCCAGTTTGAGTGTGTGGGATCATGTTATTTTTCTCAACAAACCAGAGGAGTCTGTGATAAATCATTTTCTCCATTATTTTCCCCATCACAGGAGTAATCATTATGGGCCTATAAGACTCAGGGTTATCTTTTGGTTTATTTTTCTTTAGGATTGGTAGGAGGGACGAACATTTCCATATATTGGGGAACCTAGACGATGCCCAAGCGTAATTATAACAATTTAGCAGTTCTTGTTTGTATGAAGGTGTGAGATTCTTTATCCATGTAGGGTGTATATTGTCATAGCTGCTGCTAGTTTTGGACCTAATATGATGTATTGCACTATTCAATTCCTGGATTGAAAATGGATTAGTTATGTACTCGGATCCTGGGCGTGGTTGGTAACAAGGGTTCATAGGAATTTTGGACAGATTGCTTTGATTATTTGATGTGAGCTTATTAACAAAAAGAGTTGCAAATAGGTTAACCTTTTCATTATCATTTTCATAATGGGTATTATTATGTATAAGTTCATACAGGAATGGGTTGGGAGAAGTCTTTTTCCCACATATGTGGCTTATGACTTTATGTATAATTGGCTCATGCGTTTCTCTGGAGAGATTATTTGCAAAATTATTCCAGTATTTATATTTAGCATCTATTATAGTCCTTTTTAGATTAGACTCTGCTTGTAATTTCTTTAAATATGTAGTAGGTGTTGGTTTTCTTATGAATTCTGTCCTAGCTGCCTTTTTTATCCTCCATTTATTTAGGCACTCATTTGTCCACCATGCTTTAGGAATTTGTTTAGGGAAAGTTTTCTTAGGTGTTATCCTGGGGATAGCATGATTAGCTGTATTTATTAGTAAAGATGTCAACGCTTCAGCATGTGTGTCAACTGTTGTGTTAGAAATGCATGAACTTTGGGTGAAACCTGTAATTTCATCATTTAGCTTATTTTGGAAAATAGACCAATTTGCTTTAGTGTTGATATATTTGGAGGTATGAGATGAAGTTTCAGTAGGTTCATTAAGGGAGCAAACTATAGCAAAGTGGTCTGTACATAGACTATCAATTTTATTTATGTAAATTTTGTTCAACAAATTTAATGACACAATTTGTAGGTCAATTGTGGAGAATTTGCCACTTTTGGGGTTGAAATATGTATTCAGGTTTGTAGGGGTAGAAACAGCTAATTCATTATTATTTGAAGTCATATGCTCAATAAATTTACCAGCTTTATTTGCTGGTTTATTCCCACACAAAGGCTGTGGGCATTGAAATCACAACAAATAATGACATTTTTTAACATATTAGGATTATTTATATAATTAAAAAAATCCTTGGCATCTGTAGTTTGGCCATTAGGGTTATAAAAGCTTATTATGTAGGTTTTTAAATTATTCAGCCAAACACTTATACCAATTACATCAATATCATTTTCAAAATCTGGAAAATTGATGCCACAAAATTTTATATTATTATTAACTAATAAAGCTACACCACCTCCTTTTCTCTCTGAAGATCTATCCTTTCTCAGGATAGTATATCCCAGAGACTTAATTTGTTGATTTTGGGTTAAATGAGTTTCCTGGAGGCAAGCAATATTAATGGAATTATTATTCATAAATGATATTAGTTCATTTAGCTTATTTTCTGTGAGTGATCTTACATTCCATTGGAGTATTGATATATGTTGTATTGTTGATTTATTCTTCATATAACTGTGTATCAATGTTCAGCTCTGTTAAAAGTAAAGCAAGATTTTTTTTTTGCTTGAATTAGCATACCATCTGGGATGTAGATTTTTGCCGATTCTGAAATAATTTTTAGTTTCTGTAGTGGATGTATGTTCATGGCATGCACTGCATTACAGTTTAGAATGAATAAGTATATATTTGGGGATTGCATTTTTGGTAGTGCATCCTGTTTTTTGGTTAAGGGATTGATTCCTGGTAGTGTTTCTGGTTTGTTTCTTCTTGGGAGGGAGGGCCAGGCTGGCCTCATCTCAACGGAAAAGGAGGCTTATTGGCTTGGTGATTCCTTCTGATAGGGATTTGAGCTAGGGGGCCGAGAAGATGGTGTTTTATATGGGGTGCTTCATGCATTGGGGGCATTTGACAAGGGGGTTTTGGTTGGTTTCATTACAGGCTTTATTTGGTATTGTTGGGCAGCATTTGCTTCCATTGCTGCAAAGGGGTATGGGATGACCTTCTCTGTTGATATTTGGAGTGTTAGAGCTCTTTTCTTGTATGCAGGGCATAATGATTTATTTGTAGATTCATGTGGGCCTTTGCAATTGATGCATGTAGGCTGAGTGTTGTTGCAAGTTGTCAGCTCTTTAGGATGGAAAGATTTACAATTAATACACTCTTGGAGAATTTCATTGCATTTTTTTGTCGTGTGTCCCAGTTTGAAACACTTCTGACACTGAATAGGCTTAGGTTTGTATTCCTTGTGTGGTTTGATTTGCCCAAATAGGAATTATTTTTCTGGGATATCAATTTTATCCTTTAGTGTGAATAAGAAGGATCTACTATTTTTTAGGCCATTTGAGTTAGATTTTCCTATTTTGGTAACATCCTCAACTGGGATTGTGTTTCCAGCCCTATCTGAGAGGGCTTCTTTTAACTCCTGAATTGGTATTTCTAGGGGAACATTATAAACTACTATTTTTGTTGGTGATTGTTTTGGGTTCCAATTAGATGCAATAATTGGGGTATTCAGAAGGGATTTAAGGTTAATTATTGTATCTGCTGATTTCTGATCTTCTACAGCTATTAGCAGAGATCCATCACGGTTAATGTTAAGAGAGAACATTGATTTTAGCAATTTAAAAATTGCAACTCTTATTGCAGTGATCATTTTTATTTCAAAGAGGGTAGTGGGAGTTATTTTAAGGTAAATTCCTAAGTTTTTGGAGGGAGGATCTTGGGCAGGGAGAGGGGAAATGCTTTTAGTTGGGGAGATTTTTTTCTTTTTTTAGAACTTCTAGAGAGGACCCCTTGAAACCCATTATCATCGTTTATGGTTACATTAGCCCCTACACTTATCATTGTCCTATTCTCCGAATTGGAGCTATCATTAGAACTTTGAGATAGGGTGCTTGACCAGCCAGGATGGGTATCTTTCACTATGACACTTTCACTGGAATTTGATTTGGGATCTGGGTGGACTTTTTTTTGGAGGACTTCTAATCATTGCCTATTGGAAAAAGCTTTAAACACAAAAATAAAACTAAAACAAGAAGGAAGAATAGATGATATCAAACCATCTGTACTATACAATGGGGAGGATAAACACCACAGTATAGTCCTGAGGATGACTTGAGCAGAATTGGTTTGGTACAACTGCTGATTAGAAGAGATAATAATCACAAGAAAATATATTTCGATTTTATTATAAGGTAAACTGTTCAGTTTTAATTCAAGCGATTTTCAATTCTGATATTCTAATCTTGGTTTGCAGACTTATTTTCCTATTCTTCCAAACTTTTTTTAACTGTGAAAAAACACCCTGAGCTTTGGCTATTCTACTTTTAACATCTTCACTGCTCTCACCATCTTTACTAATAATACTACCAAGGTAAGTGAAGCTGCCCACCTGATCAATCCTTTCATTACTCAACGTTACCTTTTCATCTTCACTTATTCCTAGCCTTAGTGACTTAGTCTTCCTAACATTAATTTTCAAACCAATTCTAGCATCCTGAACTCCCAAAACCACTAAAACTTCGTTCATTTTGCTCACACTTTCATCTAGGATGCTTAAATCATCATCATAATCCAAGTCCAGGAGACTTATTCCTCCCCATTTGATTCCGTGGTCTCCCATTGCCTTTCCTGTGCTCCTTAAAACAAGCGGTGTTATTCTTGTACATAGCGCTAATCACTTTAATGTATTTGTCTGGTATACCATACAAGGATAAAACCTTTACCAAAGCTCTTTTATCAACAGAATCGAACGCTTGCTCATAATATAGGAAACTGAGGACCAAATGTCTTTGAAAACTCAGGCACTTCTCAATTATTAGCCCAAGAGTGAAAATTTGGTCGATACATCCTCTACCTTTTCTCAAACCGCACTGTTCTTCTCTTAAAACTTTGTCTATGGCATCTCTCAGTCTAAAAAGTATCACATTATTAAGTAATTTACTACCTACAGAGACCAGACTGACCAGACATAATCTTCAGTAAGACCAGACATAATCTTCAGTAACTTATTTCTAACCTCAGAGCCACCATATTTAAGAAACTCATTTACCACCCTATCAGCACCGGACCCTTATTATTTTTTAATCCTTTTAGTACTGTTGCTAATTCTTCCTGACAAAACAAATCTTCTTTCACATCCAAGGTATCACAAATTTTTTCATTTTCCTCTATAGCTTTTCCTGCAACTCTATCTTGGTTAAGCAAATTCCCAAAATGTCCGGCCCATTTCTCTTTGGTTCTTTCCTTATCGCTAATTGCGGCCCCATTCCTATCTTTAACTGGGCTAAGTCCGGATTGACTACTCCCTCTCAATTTCTTAACATGCCAGTACAATATTTTACTATTATGCCGTCTAGCTGCATTTTCCAGATCCTCGGAAATTTTATCCATGGAATCCACTTCACACCTCCGTAGTTCATATTTTAATGCTTTCTCCACCTCCTTTACATTCCTTTTGTTTTCATATGATCTATCACTCATATAATTCTTGTACAAGTCCTTTCTCCTTTCTATTAAACATACAGCTTTTTCACTAATATTCTTAGCTGCAGTTCTAGCTTTCTTCCCTAACACACCTTCAACAACTTCACAAATTATTTTTCTAAAAGGATTCCAACCATCTTCCACATTATCAAATTTTAAACTCTTAAGTTTAGTATTGAACTGTTCCTGTAATGTTTCTCTCAAATTCTGATCCTGAAGTCTACTAACATCATAACTTCCCGGGAGGTAGTTACCCTTCCGATATTTAAGCTTTAAATTAACCCTTGCCACTACTAGATGGTGATATTTACTTTTAACATCAATAACGGCACTCCTGTATACCCTAGTATCTTGTATTGATCCTGCGAGTCTTCGGTTTACTATAACATAATCAATAAGGTTTGCTGTCTTACCATCACGTGAATACCATGTTAACTTATGAGCCATTTTATGACCAAACACCGTATTGGTTATAACTAGATTGTTATCAAACAGTTCGTGGTAACGAACTGTAAGTAAGGAGCGACCCAGCTCAATGGTAACCGAAACTGCAGTTTTTTATTGTTTAAAAAAATAAGAGCTGTGAGAAATTCAAACTTTAGCGTAAAGAGCGAGGCGTTGACTTGAGTTTACTTGCTTTATTTACTAATAATTACAAAATAAACTATATACAAGCAACCGCCCGGGTAAGGCTCAAAAATCCTGATGAAGGACGGCTGCAACCCTCTAATTCTCAACCTCTCAAAATTACAATTCTCAAAAAAAAAAAAAAATTGGTGCCCCTTTCATATACGGAATAATTTCTGTTCGTTTTAAGTTTTAACGTCGTTCCTTACTTTCAGTTAAAAAAACTTGTTTTTTTTATTTAATACCTACAAAATTGCAAAAGTCTGTATCCATTACTGTTTTCTTTTCCTACACCAAATTTACCTAAGCTGGGATACCATCTATCCTTATTTCTACCAACCTGGGTGTTAAAATCTCCCAGTAAAAACATCATATTTCTACCTGAGACCCTGTCTATTTGCTCCTGTAACTGTAAGTAAAATTCATCTGAGTCACTAGTATCTCCGTCAGTCGGTTCTACCGGGGTGCATACTACTATAACTGACACCCTTAACTTTTTAGTCATAAAATGAGCAATTAGTATTCTATTATTAATACCTTCACAGCCTAAACAAGACTTAGCAGCCTCATTATTCATCATGATCCAAGGCCGTATCCAGGGGGGGGGGTTACCCGGTTTGAACCCCCTCCGAAATTTTTGACCGAGTCGAAAATAAGTTGAAAATTAGTAAAACCTAGGTAAAAATCAGTAAAATTAGTCGAAAACTGAGTCAAAAATTAGTACCCCCCCCCCGAAAAAGTCAAAAATTAGTAACCCCCCCCCCCGAAAAAAAATCCTGGATCCGCCCTTGTCATGAGCCCTACTCCCTGTCTATGTACCCTATCCTTCCTGCCTGAGTAAACAAATTCTATATCACCTAATTTCATACTTCCTACCCCTGGAATATGAGTTTCTGAAACTCCTAATAAATCCAGTTCGAGTCGTCTGAATTCGTCAGTCAAAATGTGGATACGATAGTCATTTTTTAACGTCGTAACATTCCAAGTTCCAATTTTCTTGTTCTTTAAGTCATTGAAATTATTTTCGCCACAGGAAAAGCAATGATCCCGGATACCAGTGCAGGACGGGGATCACATATCTTCTCAAGTCTACACCGAAGTGCTTAAGCCGGCTTAGAACCGGACAGCAAGCAGTCCCTGGGACCTCTATGAATGGAGGCTTTGTGTAACCCTGGGCCCATCTTGGTCACAACATGGTTTTCAGCACTTTGCGGTGCTCTTCTATCAACAAGAGTCGAAATCCTGCACAGACAAGCTCAAGCCTATTGCCTCCGACTCATTATATATTCATGCCTACAAATATTATGCTACTACGGGGAGGCAGCTCATAATAGATAAATTAGCTTGGAAGGGGTTTTTCAGCCTGAAGACGCCCATCAAAACAAACCAAGCCCAGAAGAATTGTCCATTAGTCAGAATCCCGTGCGAATGCTGTGTCGTTTACTAGGCTATAATTTTCTAGAAGGGCGCCACTCCTCAAGTGGGAATAGAGCTAACCGCAAGGTCCCCAGTCTTGCAGGCATCCCAAAAAGGTCGAGGCAGCCCTTTGCAGAGGCCGTTGTCCATAGATCTGGATCTTACGCCCTGCCGCAGTTGTCCTCCTATAGAGGATCCTCCCGCGATGGTATTATGCATCACCATTCAATTTAATCCATTACTGGGAGAAGGTTTGCAACTCATGGGACTTGTGGACACACCGGTGGGTCCTATTTAGTGTACGTTTGAGGGGCCTTCTTCCTCCTCCGCCTGTATTTATAACCCTGGGTGAGGGTGCCCCAGTTTCTATTATGAACCCCAGGGACAACGTTCCCTCCTTGGTCCGTGCCTCCTATGGGGGTACCCTAAATATTGGAGGGTGTTCCCCTATCGCCACCTGGGGACACTCTGAGTGGCCTGGGGGAGGCCAGGAACATAAAAATGAGCTTAATTAAAAGTATTATGTTTCCTTTAAACATGGAAAATGATATAGTCTTCTGTATGAATTTTTAAACATCAAATTATTATAGAAAAGAATGAACAAAGTTATACAGAAGACTTTGGTTTTCTTATTTAATATAACTTAACATTAGCTTGTAAAACTAATGTCTAGCCGAATATATCCTAGATGGCAAAAGCATTGAGCAAGTTAAAGAATTTGTCTACCTCAGATCCCTTTTGGATTTGAAGCGAGGATCTGATCAAGAAATTGAAAAGTGTATTTGCCTAGCCTCTGCCAGTTTTTCTCAGCTCAATATATCACTATGGAAGAGTCAAAGTATAAGCCTCACTACGAAAATTAGAGTCTATGAGGTGATTGTCAGAAGTACTGTTCTAAATGGGTGCGAAAAACATGGGTCGCCAAAGCTCAAAATATTAGTAAGCTGGATGTCTTTGATCACGACTGTCCTCATTGTATTGCTCTAGCGTCATGAATGAGTATCCAACAAGGAGATCCATGAGTGCTGTAAGAAGCAGCACCCAGTCTCCGAAATTGTAAAGAGACGGTGGCTCTTTGTGGTGGGCTGTTGTTTACACCGTGAAGACTGATGCATCTCAAAGTCTGCTATTAAAGCACGGCCGCTTGGAGATTGGAAACGTCGACCTTGAGGCCAGAAGAAAGATTGGTGGTCAGTGATGAAAAACGACGTAAAACCGCTTGGAGGCTTCTGCCCACCATGTTCAAGTCATTGCACATAACCATGCCTCATTGAAAACTTATGTTGGAAAATTATGGATGCTGGGCGAGGTGGAGTAGCGTCTAGTTCCCGTCAATAGTGAAGTAAGTAAGTGGCAAGGTTGCATGATAAGATGTCACTATGAGAGTAGTTGTAGTATATATGTTGACCTTCTGCAATTAATTTGTAATAAGTCAATATTTTGGAGCTGTTTTAGCATCTAGTAGTCACTGGAGTATGCAAGTTTCCCACCAAATTCACTGCAGAGAGTGTTCCTAATGTAGGTGAAATAGGGTCATCCCAAAGGAACCCATTACAGTATAAAAAAACGCATGTAGCATGAGCTTCTAGAGCCGTTGGCGTTTTGTACTTTATTGATATATCGTTTAAAATCAATTCTAGTTGTTTGTTCTTATTATGTTGCTGTCTTCTTTCACGAAGAAAAAAAAATTTCAGAGTTTTTGGTGCTATTTGTCAAGGGTCACTCAGATACATTTGTCCAAATGAACAGAGTTCAGAGGAGGGAGAGGCTAAATTTTCTCTCTTTAACCAGGATGACCTCTTGTTGGAATTAGAGCCTTAAAGATGCACTTTTTGAGGCCGTCAAAGCTGTCGAGCTAAAACTATAATTCATGAGAATGTTAAGTAATCTTTTGATAAAACTTTAAGTAATATAAGATCAAAAGATTCTAAATCAGCTTCGAATGCATAAAGATGATTCACAATCACCTAGACTTGGAATTATCATAGCTAAAACAGATAAAACTACCAGCTATTTTTGCTATTCAGGAGCAGTATCAGTTAAGAATTTTGCTGGATTCTCTTCTGCCTTTCGCTAATGCACGGAACTATTCCTGAGAAAAATTCCACCAAAACTAACACAGGCACAAGATTGAAATAGGATCTTCATCCCCAAAGATGATAAAATTTCTTGGAACTAGAGGCTCCTATATAAAAACTCAAAGTATTAAAGGGCAAAATTTTGTCAAAACAACATTTGTATTGATAACACAGTACCCTGTCATGTTAGCCATACAAAAGTTAATTTATGATGTTTTCTAGGGATTATGATGGCACTTTCATCTACTCCAAAGGACTTGACTGGCCACAAGTTAAAATCAGTGTCTGTGCTCATTTTGCCATCAGATGAGCACCAGGTGTCAAATACACTAAGCGTCAAGTTGAGGTTATTACTATTAGCTTAAAATAATATATTTATTTTAAGTTGAACTGATTTTGTTTTGAGTGGAATTTAAATAGGGAAAATGCAACAAAAGCATAGTCTATATTTTCTCTTTTTTAAATAAATTACAGTCATAGCCTAAATCTATGGTTTTAAAATAACTTCAACATCCAAGAATGCACACATGCAATTTATTGTTCAAATTAGTGCTTTTTTAGCTCAGATATCTGTTTTTTTATGGAATGTGACCTGTTTTTCAAACACGATTTATAATTATGGATGGGAGAGATACTTGAAAAACGGATCAAGATCCCCCCTCCCCCCCCCCAAAAAGAGTCCAAAAACTTCTCCAAATTTCTGCGTTCATATGTAATATCTCCTTTTTAAAATAAATATTTTTTATATGATATTAATATTTTTTTATGTGTTAACGTTTATCTTTAGCTCAAGATTAAACATATCAAATATAACAGTCTTACTTTCAGGTAAAATTTAAAAAGGGAAATGTCTGAGCAAGAAAGACAACAAGTTTCTGGTCTTGTACATCTTGGATCTTCTTTTGTTGTTGCGTCTGGCTCAAAAAATGCAAGTACTCTTCAAACAGTCAAAAATGAAAACATCCAATGTGGAAGCAAAACAAAGCAGAGTGTAAACCCTGAGCCAGATTTAGTGCCATTGGAGATTCAAGAGATTCTCAAAAGAATTGAAAAGGATGATGAAGCAAATATTCCAAGTCCTAATGCCTCAGAAGAGTTAATAGAAATTCAGTACAAAGCAGATCAAGAAGTTACTGTAAATCTTCCTCCTAAACGGTACTTTTTCGTTATGTTCTAATTTCTAATTAATAAATTAATCTAATTTCTAATAAGATATTCTAATTTTATAGTCTTTATGGTGCTTTTTCAGATGATTTACAAATAATCATATCTGAGCAAAAGTAGGCTGGGGATTAATTGATTACCCTAGAGGGGTGGTCAGCAAAGTGCGGCTCTGGAGCTGCATGTGACTCTTTGGTCCCTTAAGTGCGGCTCTGGCACACATATTCATGGAAGGCACAATAACATTTTCATTAAAAAAAACTGTGTAAGAAAAAAATTGAATTTATTTTGATAAATTAAATTTTTCTATAAATCGAAAATATATATAATTGTTTGTTTAAGTTAAAAGATTGTAAGAACGAAGCAGATATTCTGAAAAGAATTAAAGAGTTACCATTGTCTTCCAAAACCATTAAAGATAGAACAATTAAATTTGTTCGAATATAAACACACAGCATATCTAAGATCTGAAATTGTTTCGGCTTTATCAATAGCAGCTGACAAGTCTTGTGACATAAATGATACAGCACAAGTTTCACTTTTTGTAAGATTTATGTCTTATTTAGGCCCTAAAGAAGAACTTTTAGGATTATTGCTCCTCAAAGGTCAGATCCGTGAGAAGATATCGCAAGTGCTGTAATTGAGTGTATGGATAAGTTTGTAGATCTTCCTTTCGATAAAAATGTGTTGATTTCAACAATTGGGGCCACACAACACACCAACACACAGCATATCGAAGATCTGAAATTGGTTTCGGCTTTATCAATAGCAGCTGATAAGTCTTGTGACATGAATGATACAGCACAAGTTTCACTTTTTGCAAGATTTATGTCTCATTCAGGCCCTAAAGAAGAACTTTTAGGATTATTGCGCCTCAAAGGTCAGATCCGTGAGAAGATATCGCAAGTGCTGTAATTGAGTGTATGGATAAGTTTGTAGATCTTCCTTTCGATAAAAATGTGTTGAATTCAACAATTGGGGCCACACAACACACAAACACACAGCATATCTAAGATCTGAAATTGTTTCGGCTTTATCAATAGCAGCTGACAAGTCTTGTGACATAAATGATACAGCACAAGTTTCACTTTTTGTAAGATTTATGTCTTATTCAGGCCATAAAGAAGAACTTTTAGGATTATTACCACTCAAAGACGAGATCCGTGAGAAGATATCGCAAGTGCTGTAATTGAGTGTATGGATAAGTTTGTAGATCTTCCTTTCGATAAAAATGTGTTGATTTCAACAATTGGGGCCAAAACTATTACCGGCATAAGAAAAAGGGTTTGTTGCTATTTTGTAAAAATTTAATCACGAGATACTTGTTTCCCATTGTATCATTCATCAAGAAGCACTTCGTGCGCAAACATTTCCGGAAGAAATTAGAAAATTTACGGAATTAGTTATGACCCGTATCAACTCCATTTTAGCTAAAGCTCTTGATCATTGCTAATTTAAGGAATTTTTAAATGGAGAGTGAGTATGCTGAACTTCTGCTTCATAGCAAAGTACGTTACTTATCAAGAGGGGACTTTTCACGTCACTTTTTCCAGAAATTAATGCATTTCTCCTTGAGAAGGGCATTCACTATCCAAAAGTATTAGAGGATCAGTGGATACAAAACTTTTATGTCATTGTAGATGTTGCGTCTCATCTAAATCAGCTTAATGATAGACCTCAAGGGAAAGCAAACTTAATTTTTTGAATGTTAGAAGAAGTAATAACATTCAAAAATAGATCATCCATTTTTGCTCAGGATTTTGAAAGGGAAACATGGTTTCGCTTTCCGAGCCCGCTGAATTATCGCCAAGAAAATAATTCCTCTATTGATAAACAATATTTTAAAACAATAATTTCAAAAATGAGGGAAGCACTTATCAGGAGGTTTCAGGAATTTAAAAACAGCAGAGCAACTTCTAGCATTTGTCAAAAACCCTCTTAATGCTACGATAACTGGGTTGAAATTTTCTCCTTTTGGAATTAACATTGCTAGCTTTGAAATACATTTGTTAGATTAAAAAAAAAAAACAAGGAGATATGACACTCTAAATTTAAGCTTCTTTGTGTTGAATTGGAGATATTGGTCAAGAAGAAATGCGATCTTAGTTCAAAACACAAGTGCTCTGCTTTGAATGACCTGGAGACCAAGGAGATGAGCAGTTTCAACGCTTGGAACAGTATTTCTGACTCTTACGATCAGCTGAAATAGCTTGCGTTTGCTGTTTTATCCCTTTTCGGCTCTGCATGTATATGCAAATAATTATTTTTCAGTCATGAAAATTATCAAGACTAAACTGAAAAGTCGTCTTATTAATGAGGACTTGGAATCATGCCCCAGATTTAAAACAATCACATACAAACCTGACTGACTCAACCTTTACAAGGAGATGCAAGCATATTGTTTGCATTAATGAATTTTTAATAAGCATAAAATTTACCTTTATTTAATGTAATACTTATTTAGTGCAAAAAAGTTTACTAAACAAGCAGATTTGGCTCCCAATTCTTTATTGTTGTAATGTTCATATTTGGCTCTTTGGCTAATAAGTTTACCGACCACTACCCTAGAGAATTTAAAACAGATGCATAAAAATGCAGGTTTTTTTTCGTCTTTTGACTAAAGCAGGTCGTACTCGGTTGGGGTTGGAGAGTGTCGTAAGGAAAGCTTTAAGGGAAGTGGTAACTTCCTGGAGGTTGTAAAAAGGGAGGCTTTGAATAGATTGGGATGGAATACCAGCATGTGTAGCTTTGTGGGCCTCAGGCTGCTTGGTGCTACGGTGAGTGGTTACTAGTAGTAGTAGTACCAAGAAAATAGGATATTCACCTATTTTTATTATTCCTGTTAATATGCCGTGTTTTGCTGGGAAGCAATTACCTAAATACAAGTGGCGGGAATTATTTTATCCCCCTGGAAAATTGAAAACGATACCATGAAAATGCTTTACGTACCTATTAATGCTATACGTACTTATTTGGATCATTCTTTTAATATTCAGTGTTATGCTAAGAAGCAATTAAATCTCTCCCTGGAAAATTTACTAGGCGCTTTACTAAATACAGTTCAACAGGAAGGGCAATTCATATTTCTAGAGATCCTTAGACATTTTGTTCAGTAGTTCTGCTGGCGGTTTCTTTGAAAGAGGTAATTCTGACAACAGAGGTGCTTCAAGAAGTAGCCTATGCTCCTCCCTCAATGTGTCGCTCCAGTAGATACAAATGTTAGTTAAACTACAGCATGAACTGATTTTGCCAAGTCTTGTCAAGTTCTTGCCAATTTTGATTTTGCGAAAACCTTGCTTTTTAAACAGTTTGTGGTAACGAACTGTGAGTAAGGAGTAACCCGGCTCAATGGTAACCGAAAGTCTAAAAAATGGAATTTTGATACCAATAGATACATCAAAAGAATCAGATTTTAATTGTGATTTCAAATATATATGTTTCATCAAGTTTAATCTTACCCATTAAAAGTTACGCGCCTGAGAAAAGTTGGTTTATTTTTGAAAAAAGGGGAAAATACCCCCTAAAAGTTATAGAACCTTAATGAAAATCATACCATCATATTCAGCGTATCAGAGAACCCTACTGTAGAGGTTTCAAGCTCTTATCTACAAAAATGTGGAATTTTCCATTTTTTGCCAGAAGAAAGATCATGGATGCGTGTTTATTTGTTGTTTTTTTTTTTTTTTCCCAGGGGTAAGCGTATTGACCCAGTGGTCCTAGAATATCGTGAGACGGCTCATTGGAACGGAAATTAAAAGTTCTAGTTCCCTGTTTAAGTGACCAAAAAATTGGAGGGCAACTTGGCCCCCTCCCACGCTCATTTTTTTCCCGAAGTCACCCGATCGAAATTTTGAGATAGCCATTTTATTCAGCACAGTCGAAAATCTAATTAATATGTCTTTGAGGATGACTTAATCCCCCACTGTTCCCGGGGGAAGGGCTGCGATTTATAAACTTTTCCCATTGTTTACATATAGTGTTGGTTATTGGCAAGTATACAGGCGTTTTCAGGAGGATTTTTTTTTAGTGGGGGGTCGGGGTTAGAGTAGGGGTTACGGGGGATAATCGTTCTACGGAGGATGTTTTCAGGGGGGAAGAGGCAATTCTGTGACGGTAACACCGGATTTCACAGCAATATTTAAAAAACGATCAGAAATTAAATAAAAAAACAAGTTTCTTCAACTGAAAGTAAGAAGCAACATTAAAACTTAAAACGAACATAAATTTATTACGTATATGAGGGGGTTTGCCCTCTAGTCAGTACCTCGCTCTTTACGCTACAGTTTTTTTTTTTTAGTACTTTCAAAAGAGCCATCTTTTCTAATTAACCGGTCTTTGTGATTCAGGGGTTTGTGATTCGGACAAAATTCGAACTTTAGCGTAAAGAGCGATGTATTGACTAGGGAGCGAACTCCCTAATATACGTAATAAAAACATACGAATTTAGAAATTCGATACGTAAGTTAATTCGCAAGTTACGTCAGAACAAAATTTCGAGAAAGTCATTTAGTCAAAAAAAGCAAAATAAATATGCGAATTTTGTTTTAATTATTCATTTACGGTGAGCCAAAATCAAAGCTGCATTAATTGAAAAACGTTCAGAAATTACATAAAAAAAAACAAGTTTTTTTAACTGAAAGCAAGGAGCGACATCAAAACTTAAAACGAAGAGAAATTATTCCGTATATGAAAGGGGCTTTCCCCTTCTCAACTCCTCGCTCTTTACGCTAAAGTTTTTATTGTTTTAAAAAATAAAGTTGTGAGACAGAGTCAAACTAGCGTAAAGAGCGAGGTGTTGAGGAGGGGAAAGCCCCTTTCATATACGGAATAATAATAATAATAATTTTAATTACCCACCATCTACAAAAAGATTATAGTGGAGCACAACAAAAAAGAAAAAAGATACGAAACTCAAACAAATGCAGGTGAAAAACGTTTTAAGTTTTAATGTCGCTCCTTACTTTCAGTTAAAACAAACTTGTTTTTTTTAGTTAATTGCTGGTAAAAATGGCCTCTTAGTCAGTAAAATCAATTACTAACCTCCTCATCTTGTTAGACTCATTGACTGCTGACAGTTCTGCATGATATTTTGAGCTTTTGCTTGTCTCTGAAAGACTTTTGTTGGGTCTGTTCTGACAGGAGTTGAATGAGAATTAATCCACCTTAAATCCTGGAGGGGATTATCACTGTGGTCTTGGATTCACCCGAAGTAGCTAGATATATCGTAGGGAGCACAGCAAAAAGAGGAAATGTCCCTTTGAAACTAGCTCTAATGCATGTAGTATAAAGTTAGAATAGGGACTGATCATGATTATTATTTTTTAAGTTTAATTTTATATTTTTTTTAAAGATGTTAAGACATTTTAAAACAAGAATCAGAAAGATGAAGAAGGTTTTAGTCAGCCTTATAAATGGCCAGAACAATAAATAATATAAAAAAAAAGAAAAAAGATAGGAATAAGCAAAATTAGAAAGTTCCAACAGGCTAAACTATCTCCTATTAGAGAAGGGCTTTTATTTACACTAATTAATATTTTATCTACGTATTAATTTCATCTTTCTGTGGATAGAAAATGTGCCGTACTAAAATGATTGACGGCCACAGTGCCCACTTATGGCCATGTAAGCTGCCACAAGGTGATTAATATCTATAATTATTAGTTCTGTGATGTTTGGCTAGTGGGAGCAATATTTGTATTTTTTCTTTACAGTAGAAAAAAAAAACTGTTCAAAGTATATTTTGTTTTCAGTGACGTGCCATGCTTTTTGGAGGGTTTCAGGATA
The DNA here is from genome assembly GCF_049724085.1 of Artemia sp. Qi Xiang Cuo. Lineage (NCBI taxonomy): Eukaryota > Metazoa > Arthropoda > Branchiopoda > Anostraca > Artemiidae > Artemia > Artemia sp. Qi Xiang Cuo. Next base: position 14,974,003 of record NC_142798.1, on the reverse strand, counting down.
ACAGATAATTCCATGCTCGGTGGGGAATTTTAAGCTCCAGTTTTCTAAAGGAGTATCCTGGAAATACAGAAATTCAATCTGAAGATTCCGAACAGATAATTCCATGCTCGGCGTTGGGAAATTTGAGATCCACTTTTTAAAAATAATATACTGGATATTTAGAAGAGATGCAGAAACTCGATCTGACGATTTCAAACAGATAATTCCTTGCTTGGTGTTGGGAATGTTGAGATCCACTTTTCTAAAAAAAAATATCCTGGATATCTAGAAGAGCTACAGAAATTAGATCTGAGGATTTGGAACTGATTATTACATGCTAAGTGTTGGGAAATTTGAGATCCACTTTTCTAAAAAATCATTCTGGAAATCCAGAAGAGATGCAGAAATTCGATTTGACGATTAATTCCATACTCGGTGGGGAATATTAAGCTCTAGTTTTCTAAAAGAGTATCCTGGAAATACAGAAATTCAATCTGAAGATTCCGAACAGATAATTTCATGCTCGGTGTTGGGAAATTTGAGATCCACTTTTTAAAAATAATATACTGGATATTTAGAACAGATGCAGAAACTCGATCTGACGATTTCAAACAGATAATTCCTTGCTTGGTGTTGGGAATTTTGAGATTCACTTTTCTAAAAAAAAAATATCCTGGATATCTAGAAGAGCTACAGAAATTAGATCTGAAGATTTGGAACTGATTATTACATGCTAAGTGTTGGGAAATTTGAGATCCACTTTTCTAAAAAATCATTCTGGAAATCCAGAAGAGATGCAGAAATTCGATTTGACGATTAATTCCATACTCGGTGGGGAATATTAAGCTCTAGTTTTCTAAAAGAGTAACCTGGAAATACAGAAATTCAATCTGAAGATTCCGAACAGATAATTTCATGCTCGGTGTTGGGAAATTTGAGATCCACTTTTTAAAAATAATATACTGGATATTTAGAAGAGATGCGGAAATTAGATCTGAAGATTTGGAACTGATTATTCCTTGCTTGGTGTTGGGAATTTTGAGATCCACTTTTCTAAAAAATTATCCGGGAAATCTAGCAGAGCTACAGAAATTATATCTGAAGATTTCGAACAGATAATGTTTGACAAATTTTATTTTTGGATCTAGCACGGTCTTGTTTTATTTTTCTTTTATTCTACCTTAATAGACTGGAAAAGAAAGGTTTTCTTCTAGAAAATTTCTGAAATTTACCGAACTTCAGAAAATATGTCTGCTCTTTCTGCTCTGTCTGCTCTATCCTCATACCAGAAGAAGCCTTGAATTTTCACCTCTTATCATTGCTGAACTACAGAATGTGATCACAAAAAGTTAATCAAGCAGTTGTGTTGCCCCGCACCACAATTATCTACTCCCCTCCATCCTCTGAAAGAGAAAATGGTGATGATGGTGAGCTCTGAAGCACAGGTCTCTCATTCTCAAAAACAAGCATGGAAAAACAATGTAGTGTTTACATAATAGTAATGAGAATCTGAGATCAAAACGGGATATTTCATAGAAGCAGGTGCTTTTGGGGTCGCTAAAATGAGCTCGAATATCCCTGGTCGTTTTGCAACAGTCCTAATCTTTTTTTTTTATTTCATTCCAGCTTTTAGGGGTTTTGAGGTGAGTAGCAACCCAGCTCTTATTCGTAACAGTTTCTATTTGTTTTAAATTTAAGTTCATTATTCATGGTATTTTCTGTTCGTTTTAAGTTGCGATTCCGCTCTTTGTTCTTCTATGCTAAGCTATATTTTTTTAGTCTAATTGTTCTTACTCCCTTTAAATACAACTTCATAAAATTATTATATAAGGCGCAGGAATCCACTTTTTATTGCGTTTGAAATATTTTTCTATGCAGAATACTAGAGTTTAATGGTTTTTTTTTAACAAGAGAAGTAAAGAAAAAAAACACAAGAAAGATAACCAAACGAGAAGCTTTAGTTACAGCCACTACGAGGAACCAGAGGAAGAAGCTATACTACCTACAATTGCCCCCTTCTCCTTTCTAAAAACAAAACTACCTACAATTACCCCCTTCTCCTTTCTAAAAACAAAACTACCTACAATTGCCCCCTTCTCCTTTCTAAAAACAAACAAAACAACTAAGGCTCGTTGTATTTTGAATAATTCAAAAGATAGAAGAATGTGTGATAATTTGCCAAGAAAAAAAGAAACAAAGTGCACAATTTTAACTTATTGCATTTTTAATATGTTTTGTTTCTGTAAAACTTGGAATTTAAGATTTTCCTTCCCGGAGAAGTAAATTCCACATATTTAAGTAGCACATTAAATAATGACTCAATCCTCTAAGAAAGTAGTAAAAACAAATTATCCTTACAGTAAAATGTAAGGTGGGAATGCCATCTTTTTTTTGCATTTCACATATTTTATCACTACAGAGTTTTTGAATAAAAGGTTTTTGTTTTTATCTGGTGATTTAAATTAAAAAGAAAAAAAACTAAGATGACAAGACATGATGTTATAGTTACAGCCAACGCGAGTGAGCTGGGGAAGAAATTATGCAAATTTATGCGACTTCCAATAACACCCTCCCCCCTTAAAAGCAAATTTAGCAAATTAATTAAGAAATTGCAAAAAAAGTAAGCAAATTAATTATGCAAATTTATGCGACTTCCAATAACACCCCCCCCCTTAAAAACATATTTAGCAAATTAATTAAGCAATTGCAAAAAAATTAAGCAAATTAAAAGCAAATTAATTATGCAAATGTATGCGCAAAATAAGCAAATTAATTATGCAAATTTAAGCGACTTCCAATAACACCCTCTCCCCCCTTAAAAGCAAATTTAGCAAATTAATTAAGTAATTGCAAAAAATTAAGCAAATTAAAAGCCAATTAATTATGCAAATTTATGCGAATTCCAATAACACCCGCCCCCCTTAAAAGCAAATTTAGCAAATTCATTAAGCAATTGAAAAACAATAAGCAAATTAAAAGCAAATTAATTATGCAAATTTATGCGACTTCCAATAACACCCTCCCCCTGAAAAGCAATTGAAACTCGTAACATTTTGAATAATACAAAAGAACAATTCAAGGTGGGAGAATTTACCATTAAAATATAGTACAAGTTGCACCAAAATAGATTTTTTTTATGCAATCTATCTCTCTGAAGAAATTTGAAATTTAAAACTTTCTAACCTCGAGAAGTCGCATACTTTCTAAACTCGCATATTTAAGGACTAAATTATATAATGTGTCACTCTAAAAGAGCAGCAAAAGAACAGTATTGTCATAAAAGTAAGATATGAGGTGGATATTTCATCTTTTTTGCATTTCATATAGTTTATCTCTGCAGAAAGTATGCATTAAAGGTTTTTTTTTACGCGGAGAAGTAAATTTGAAAAAAATAAAACTCGAAGACAAGATGAGATGTTATTTTTACAGCCAATACAAGAAAGCTAAGGCTCGCAACATTTTGAATAGTACAAGAAAAAAATTATAAATTGAGAATTTACCATAAAAGCAAAATATAAGTTGCATTATTCTAGATTTTTTGTTGTGTGTTTGATCTATTTTTATTTCTTTGCAGAAAACTAAAATTCAAGATTTTCCGACCCGGAGAAGTCAATTCTGCATATTTAAGTAACATATTAGATAATGTCTCGCATGTTTCTGGTGATATTCATCCATTGGAATTTGAGTCACCAAACCTCGAGTTCAACTACCTATCTCTAACTAGAGCCGGAAAGAAGACTCATCAGTCCAATTTTGATCCATTTAATCATCCTAAGTTGCCTGATTCCTGGATTGCCTCTAAAGTGCCTAGTGTTGTACCTCCTTTAACCGAAAATGGAGAAATAACAGGTACTATAGAAGAAAACGAAGAAATCTTAGATGAAGGAGTAGCCATTACCGTTGAAAGAAGACAGGTGCTTGAGCAGTATTGGAATATTGTGAAGGAGAATCCGTTTGATTTTACTGGATGGTGTCATCTACTCGAACATGTGGAGACAATCGTAAGTATAATCTGTTTTGTAAATATGTTATCAGAGAAGGGCGTATTAGGGGTGATTCTGGAGGACGTTGACTCTTATTGATAGAAGAGCACCGCTAAGTGTGCAAAACCTTGTAATGACCAAGAAGGGCCTAGGATTGCACAGAGTCTCCATTCATTGGATGACCCAGGTACTTTTTGCTATCTGTTTCTAAGTCGGCTTCAGCACTTCATGTAGACTTGAGAAGATGTATTAGTCCCTGACCTGCACTGGTGGGACCCGTTCCTTTCCGCAGGCCATAGAAATTTAATGATTTAAGCAATATAAAAATTGAAAAACTGTTGATAAACAACTATCTTATTGACATTTTGACTGACGAATTCAGATGTTTTGAACCGAACGTGTTAGGATTTCAGAAACTCATGTCTCAGAGGTAGGAAACACGAAAAAAAGTGATATAGAATTTATTTAATCTGGTTGAAAGGATAGGATGCGGAGGGAGGGACTATGACTCATGATGAATAGGGAAGCTTTTAGGTTGGGAAGGTGTTGATAATGTAATTTTAGGTGGTCACAGTACGACTAAAAAGTGCAAGGTATCAGTCATAACAGTAAATGCCTCTGTAGCACCGCCTTTTGGAGTTATAAGTAGATCTTCATTTTCTTAATCCTATCCCTCCTGAAATTTCTGTGTCCTCCTTTAAAATACTGGGTGGCATGATTTCTGCTAATTTAAGGTTGGATATCCGTGTTAAAGATATGATCGTTGAGCTAATGCGTCTATCTTCCTCTCTAAGATTCTAAATAAATTTAGCGTCCCCATTCCCATTCTTTTAGGATTTATACTTCCTTTGTCCGATTAAGTTGCTTAGAGTAGGAATAAATGAAGGGGAAGAGGTGATGTTGGGTAGCCAGAAGATCAGTCAAGTAGATTGCTTAATATGCCTAGGTAGTATTATTAGTGATGATGTTAGATGAAATGAAATGTTAGATGAGTTGTTAATAGTAGAATGGCGAAGACCCAGGGTGTTTTCTCTTTAATTTCATAATAACAGTGTAGACCAGAAATATTCCCAGAAAATCATAAGGAAGTAGATATCAATTTCACCTTTTTTGAAGTTTCTTTGAAGAGGCGATGTTTGGTAGCGAGAAGATCGATCAAGTAGATTGCTTAATAGGCCTAGGTAATATTATTAGTAATCATGTTAGATGAAGTGAAGTTGTTAAAAGTAGATGGCCAACAGGCCAAGGTCTAGGGTGTTTTTTTCACAATTGGAAAAGTTTGGAAAAATTGGAAAAGAAATAGTATATGAGTTTGCAAACCAAGATTCGTATATTGGAAGCTACAGTAACGACAATGGTCAGGTATGTATGAAATGTGTGCGCTTTAGGAGACAGTGGGGGACTTGTTAGTTGTTTTCCAGAGGACTTGTCTAAGAGCAGTTTGGGGTACCTATTCGACTGACTGTGTTTCAAACAGTAACCTCTACCAAAAATGTGATTCTATCCTGCTTCCTTGTACTAGAATGAGAGAAAGTTGAGTTGGCTTGGTCATGTTTTGCGGGTGAAGGATTATATATTTCCAATGAATGTCCTTTTTGGCCGTCAATCTAGGGCCAAATGAAAAGCAGGTCGTCCCTGAATGGAGTGGGGAGAGATAAAAAGGTGGGATTTAAAAGAAATTGGAACTTCTTGGGAAGGGGTGTAAAGAAGGAAGCTTTGGATAGATTTGGATGGAGGAGGAGTGTGCACAGTTGTGTTAGCTTAGGTGGCTTGATGGTGCTTTGAGTTGTTAGTATTAGTAGTAGTATGTGATGACTTCAACACGGACATTTAAGGTGATGATGCTCCGATCATATAGTTTGTTTTTGTCCTCACTTCCTGCGACCTTTTTGTTCTTTCGAATTACATGTCGTTTTTATCTGTGCATAATTAGATTCTACTTCTGATCTTGATTTTGTCCTTTCTAATATATCTGAGCTTCAGAATGTTATCTTTGACGTCACTGACGGGATGCCAATTAGTGATCATCTGCATCTGTATTATTTCTGCAGATTTTCCACTCGTCTACGCCTTCAGGCGTAGGCGTAGTTCCACACCAGTGCGCCTACGCCTTCAGGTAACACTTGTGCAGAGGGATGGGTTTACCCAGCACCGAAGAACAGCCAACATAACTTGCAAGTGAAAGACCGAGTCACTAGCCTTGAATACATTTATGAAATAGACGTAGTAGTCCCCGAAGCCGCGCCACGCCGAAATAACGGCGGCGAATGCGTGATTCAGTATCGGTGGTGGCGCGCCGCCAGGCGCGCCGAAATTTTTTTGTCGGCGCGCCGATTTTTCTGATTAAAAACAATAATAAAAATTCCACTTCACCAAGCACGTTCAACCTCGATTTTAGTAAGGATTTTTAAATGGTTGGCTAAAAACATACAAGAACAATGTGACAAAACCGGAATTTGTTGGGCCGTGCGGAAAGTGTTTATGTTCACCGTCGATCAGACCAAGTAGAATTCTCATTTTTAGCCACTAGACCCAGGGAAACCTATGTTGTGTTTATGTTTAACATCGCATTGTTCCTAAAAAATCTCGTGTTGAGTCATTTCCTTCTTGTTAATGATTTGGGCAAATTTTTTTATAAATTTAAAAGTTTGAAGTTCAAACATCTTTTGTTCATCAAATACATACGAAAAGGAAGTGAAAAAAAAAAAACAAAAAAATAACGACATCGAAAAAACACTGTATACAAATTTGATACCATGGTTTAACAACACCAACAATTTTAAATAAGCGGTTACATCACTTCAGTTACAATTGATGTAACAAAAGTGAGTTTGTTCACACTGCCTGGAGCCATTGATCTTTTTGCAGTCACTATCAGTCCTGTCGTGCTAAAAAGCCGTTTAGCTGAGGCACATGTGGCCGGTACAGCCAGACCTTGACGAGCGTAAACTGCCACTCGCGGGATCTGATACTAGTATTGGACCTTGGAGTCCCACAGAATGCCGCAAATGGGCTTCTTCTTTGTATCTGCTGAAATAAGTTGTTTTATAAGGGAGAACAAACCTGCACCTTCACCATACAGCTCCTGCGCCCTACACTACAGGAGGAACTAAACTGGACCTTTACCCTCTTTTCTTATCAACACGGAATAACCCTCCAAAATCCTTTTCTGAAAGAAGTGGTCAAGTTATAACGTTTCAAGTCAAAGTTTAAGGCTACTTCAACTTCAGTGTGCTCTGCTAACTGTGCAAAAAAAATGTAATTCATTTCTATAGATATATTTCTATACTAGCTCTAGATAATCTACCAATCGGGAAACTACCGAAAATCAGCAACGATAAATAAATGAAACCCAAAACTAACAAAAACAACAATAAATAACTGAGTCAAACTCAAAACGAGCAGAAATTAACATAAGTAGGGCTCAAAATCCCTATGTCTTCCCAAGGCCAGAACACAATTTGCGCTTTACTGAATAAATATAAATGTTTTTACTTTTATAGCTTTAATAAATCAAATAATGTTAACATTTTGATTACTAAATATCAGTATATGTATATTAAGCTGACAATGCATATTCATTTGTATTTTTGTAAGTAAAGTGCAAATTATATTCTGGCCTAGGAATGTCACAGCGGTTTTGCCAACAACTCGTGTTAGTCTCTACCCGTTTTTAGTCTGCTTCAGTTATATATTTCAATTTCTGTTAGTTTTGGGTTTCATTTATTTATCGATGCTTATTTCAAGTAGTTTCCCTCTTGGTAGATTATTTGATTTTTTTTTTGCTCATTTTTGGTTTAATGGAGTTCTTTACTTTTCTTTGAAAAAACTTATTTTTTGGAAACAGTTTTTTAATTAATTTCTGTTCGTTTTATATTGACATAGTCTTTTCAGGGAAAAAGAAAATCATACTTTAAATCTTTTCGTTTTTTTAAGAATTTATAGTTTGGCCTGCTATTTGTATGCTGGAAAACAATTTCAGCAAAATTTAGCAACATAGACCCTTATAAAAATCTGGACACAAATAGTAGTGTTTAATTTAGTTTCATACCTCCTCTAGTTGACCTGAAATGGAAAACTTGATAACATTCGCGAAAAAATTTGTTTACTTTCTTTGATAACTTGGATACACTTACGCTATTTTGATTTGGTCAAATTTTAAGAGCAGAAGAAGCCCTGAAAGTTTGAACATAATACCCTCAGTCGTTCTTGGGATACTGCTGAGATACCTTATTGGGAATTAGCATAAACACAGTGCATTTTGATTTAATCTTAAGGCAACATTTACTTCTTAAATATAAAGGCAAATGGGAGGGTGGGCGTGGGTGGGGGGATTAGTTTCCCTCCAATCACTTTACACTATTTATAAGGACATCAGCTCTCTCTTTTTTCAATCGATTGAGCCCTTTTCGAAGTTCCTGCGACAACTCCTTCGATACGAAATGCCTTGGTCTAAAAAAAAACAACAACGAAAAAATTATACATCATACCCACATCGATCTCTACTATAAAAATGTCAAGCCTTCCAATCACTGTCGATTATTAAAAAGGGCACTAGGCTTTTTGATTTCCAATCGAATGATCCCTTTTTGAGTTTCTACGAAAACACTTTTTATAAACACCTTATATGCCTCCAGAGCATAAATTGCAACCCTTACCCTAAGGGCTGTGAGGGTGGTTGTCATCCTCTAAGACCTAATTTCCAGAACTTTCAACTACGTTAAACAA